>NW_027327965.1:0-94011 GCF_047675955.1 Chlorocebus sabaeus
AAATATCTTTCCGTTCAAAACTGGAAAGAAGCTTTCTGAGAAACTGCTCTGTGTTCTGTTAATTCATCTCACAGAGTTACATCTTTCCCTTCAAGAAGCCTTTCGCTAAGGCTGTTCTTGTGGAATTGGCAAAGGGATATTTGGAAAGCCCATAGAGGGCTATGGTGAAAAAGGAAATATCTTCCGTTCAAAACTGGAAGAAGCTTTCTGAGAAACTGCTCTGTGTTCTGTTAATTCATCTCACAGAGTTACATCTTTCCCTTCAAGAAGCCTTTCGCTAAGGCTGTTCTTGTGGAATTGGCAAAGGGATATTTGGAAGCCCATAGAGGGCTATGGTGAAAAAGGAAATATCTTCCGTTCAAAACTGGAAGAAGCTTTCTGAGAAACTGCTCTGTGTTCTGTTAATTCATCTCACAGAGTTACATCTTTCCTTCAAGAAGCCTTTCGCTAAGGCTGTTCTTGTGGAATTGGCAAAGGGATTATTTGGAAGCCCATAGAGGGCTATGGTGAAAAAGGAAATATCTTCCGTTCAAAACTGGAAAGAAGCTTTCTGAGAAACTGCTCTGTGTTCTGTTAATTCATCTCACAGAGTTACATCTTTCCCTTCAAGAAGCCTTTCGCTAAGGCTGTTCTTGTGGAATTGGCAAAGGGATATTTTGGAAGCCCATAGAGGGCTATGGTGAAAAAGGAAATATCTTCCGTTCAAACTGGAAAGAAGCTTTCTGAGAAACTGCTCTGTGTTCTGTTAATTCATCTCACAGAGTTACATCTTTCCCTTCAAGAAGCCTTTCGCTAAGGCTGTTCTTGTGGAATTGGCAAAGGGATATTTGGAAGCCCATAGAGGTCTATGGTGAAAAGGAAATATCTTCCGTTCAAAACTGGAAAGAAGCTTTCTGAGAAACTGCTCTGTGTTCTGTTAATTCATCTCACAGAGTTACATCTTTCCCTTCAAGAAGCCTTTCGCTAAGGCTGTTCTTGTGGAATTGGCAAAGGGATATTTGGAAGCCCATAGAGGGCTATGGTGAAAAAGGAAATATCTTCCGTTCAAAACTGGAAAGAAGCTTTCTGAGAAACTGCTCTGTGTTCTGTTAATTCATCTCACAGAGTTATATCTTTCCCTTCAAGAAGCCTTTCGCTAAGGCTGTTCTTGTGGAATTGGCAAAGGGATATTTGGAAGCCCATAGAGGGCTATGGTGAAAAAGGAAATATCTTCCGTTCAAAACTGGAAAGAAGCTTTCTGAGAAACTGCTCTGTGTTCTGTTAATTCATCTCACAGAGTTACATCTTTCCCTTCAGGAAGCCTTTCGTTAAGGCTGTTCTTGTGGAATTGGCAAAGGGATATTTGGAAGCCCATAGAGGGCTATGGTGAAAAAGGAAATATCTTCGTTCACAACTGGAAAGAAGCTTTCTGAGAAACTGCTCTGTGTTTCTGTTAATTCATCTCACAGAGTTACATCTTTCCCTTCAAGAAGCCTTTCGCTAAGGCTGTTCTTGTGGAATTGGCAAAGGGATATTTGGAAGCCCATAGAGGGCTATGGTGAAAAAGGAAATATCTTCCGTTCAAAACTGGAAAGAAGCTTTCTGAGAAACTGCTCTGTGTTCTGTTAATTCATCTCACAGAGTTACATTTTTCCCTTCAAGAAGCCTTTCGCTAAGGCTGTTCTTGTGAATTGGCAAAGGGATATTTGGAAGCCCATAGAGGGCTACGGTGAAAAAGGAAATATCTTCCGTTCAAAACTGGAAAGAAGCTTTCTGAGAAACTGCTCTGTGTTCTGTTAATTCATCTCACAGAGTTACATCTTTCCCTTCAGGAAGCCTTTCGTTAAGGCTGTTCTTGTGGAATTGGCAAAGGGATATTTGGAAGCCCATAGAGGGCTATGGTGAAAAAGGAAATATCTTCGTTCACAACTGGAAAGAAGCTTTCTGAGAAACTGCTCTGTGTTCTGTTAATTCATCTCACAGAGTTACATCTTTCCCTTCAAGAAGCCTTTCGCTAAGGCTGTTCTTGTGGAATTGGCAAAGGGATATTTGGAAGCCCATAGAGGGCTACGGTGAAAAAGGAGATATCTTCCGTTCAAAACTGGAAAGAAGCTTTCTGAGAAACTGCTCTGTGTTCTGTTAATTCATCTCACAGAGTTACATCTTTCCCTTCAAGAAGCCTTTCGCTAAGGCTGTTCTTGTGGAATTGGCAAAGGGATATTTGGAAGCCCATAGAGGGCTATGGTGAAAAAGGAAATATCTTCCGTTCAAACTGGAAAAGAAGCTTTCTGAGAAACTGCTCTGTGTTCTGTTAATTCATCTCACAGAGTTACATCTTTCCCTTCAAGAAGCCTTTCGCTAAGGCTGTTCTTGTGGAATTGGCAAAGGGATATTTGGAAGCCCGTAGAGGGCTATGGTGAAAAAGGAAATATCTTCCGTTCAAAACTGGAAAGAAGCTTTCTGAGAAACTGCTCTGTGTTCTGTTAATTCATCTCACAGAGTTACATCTTTCCCTTCAAGAAGCCTTTCGCTAAGGCTGTTCTTGTGGAATTGGCAAAGGGATATTTGGAAGCCCATAGAGGGCTACGGTGAAAAAGGAAATATCTTCCGTTCAAAACTGGAAAGAAGCTTTCTGAGAAACTGCTCTGTGTTCTGTTAATTCATCTCACAGAGTTACATCTTTCCCTTCAAGAAGCCTTTCGCTAAGGCTGTTCTTGTGGAATTGGCAAAGGGATATTTGGAAGCCCATAGAGGGCTATGGTGAAAAAGGAAATATCTTCCGTTCAAAACTGGAAAGAAGCTTTCTGAGAAACTGCTCTGTGTTCTGTTAATTCATCTCACAGAGTTACATCTTTCCCTTCAAGAAGCCTTTCGCTAAGGCTGTTCTTGTGGAATTGGCAAAGGGATATTTGGAAGCCCGTAGAGGGCTATGGTGAAAAAGGAAATATCTTCCGTTCAAAACTGGAAAGAAGCTTTCTGAGAAACTGCTCTGTGTTCTGTTAATTCATCTCACAGAGTTACATCTTTCCCTTCAAGAAGCCTTTCGCTAAGGCTGTTCTTGTGGAATTGGCAAAGGGATATTTGGAAGCCCATAGAGGGCTATGGTGAAAAAGGAAATATCTTCCGTTCAAAACTGGAAAGAAGCTTTCTGAGAAACTGCTCTGTGTTCTGTTAATTCATCTCACAGAGTTACATCTTTCCCTTCAAGAAGCCTTTCGCTAAGGCTGTTCTTGTGGAATTGGCAAAGGGATATTTGGAAGCCCATAGAGGGCTATGGTGAAAAAGGAAATATCTTCCGTTCAAAACTGGAAAGAAGCTTTCTGAGAAACTGCTCTGTGTTCTGTTAATTCATCTCACAGAGTTACATCTTTCCCTTCAAGAAGCCTTTCGCTAAGGCTGTTCTTGTGGAATTGGCAAAGGGATATTTGGAAGCCCATAGAGGGCTATGGTGAAAAAGGAAATATCTTCCGTTCAAAACTGGAAAGAAGCTTTCTGAGAAACTGCTCTGTGTTCTGTTAATTCATCTCACAGAGTTATATCTTTCCCTTCAAGAAGCCTTTCGCTAAGGCTGTTCTTGTGGAATTGGCAAAGGGATATTTGGAAGCCCATAGAGGGCTATGGTGAAACAGGAAATATCTTCCGTTCAAAACTGGAAAGAAGCTTTCTGAGAAACTGCTCTGTGTTCTGTTAATTCATCTCACAGAGTTACATCTTTCCCTTCAAGAAGCCTTTCGCTAAGGCTGTTCTTGTGGAATTGGCAAAGGGATATTTGGAAGCCCATAGAGGGCTATGGTGAAAAAGGAAATATCTTCCGTTCAAAACTGGAAAGAAGCTTTCTGAGAAACTGCTCTGTGTTCTGTTAATTCATCTCACAGAGTTACATCTTTCCCTTCAAGAAGCCTTTCGCTAAGGCTGTTCTTGTGGAATTGGCAAAGGGATATTTGGAAGCCCATAGAGGGCTATGGTGAAAAAGGAAATATCTTCCGTTCAAAACTGGAAAGAAGCTTTCTGAGAAACTGCTCTGTGTTCTGTTAATTCATCTCACAGAGTTACATCTTTCCCTTCAAGAAGCCTTTCGCTAAGGCTGTTCTTGTGGAATTGGCAAAGGGATATTTGGAAGCCCATAGAGGGCTATGGTGAAAAAGGAAATATCTTCCGTTCAAAACTGGAAAGAAGCTTTCTGAGAAACTGCTCTGTGTTCTGTTAATTCATCTCACAGAGTTACATCTTTCCCTTCAAGAAGCCTTTCGCTAAGGCTGTTCTTGTGGAATTGGCAAAGGGATATTTGGAAGCCCATAGAGGGCTATGGTGAAAAAGGAAATATCTTCCGTTCAAAACTGGAAAGAAGCTTTCTGAGAAACTGCTCTGTGTTCTGTTAATTCATCTCACAGAGTTACATCTTTCCCTTCAAGAAGCCTTTCGCTAAGGCTGTTCTTGTGGAATTGGCAAAGGGATATTTGGAAGCCCATAGAGGGCTATGGTGAAAAAGGAAATATCTTCCGTTCAAAACTGGAAAGAAGCTTTCTGAGAAACTGCTCTGTGTTCTGTTAATTCATCTCACAGAGTTACATCTTTCCCTTCAAGAAGCCTTTCGCTAAGGCTGTTCTTGTGGAATTGGCAAAGGGATATTTGGAAGCCCATAGAGGGCTATGGTGAAAAAGGAAATATCTTCCGTTCAAAACTGGAAAGAAGCTTTCTGAGAAACTGCTCTGTGTTCTGTTAATTCATCTCACAGAGTTACATCTTTCCCTTCAAGAAGCCTTTCGCTAAGGCTGTTCTTGTGGAATTGGCAAAGGGATATTTGGAAGCCCATAGAGGGCTATGGTGAAAAAGGAAATATCTTCCGTTCAAAACTGGAAAGAAGCTTTCTGAGAAACTGCTCTGTGTTCTGTTAATTCATCTCACAGAGTTATATCTTTCCCTTCAAGAAGCCTTTCGCTAAGGCTGTTCTTGTGGAATTGGCAAAGGGATATTTGGAAGCCCATAGAGGGCTATGGTGAAAAAGGAAATATCTTCCGTTCAAAACTGGAAAGAAGCTTTCTGAGAAACTGCTCTGTGTTCTGTTAATTCATCTCACAGAGTTACATCTTTCCCTTCAGGAAGCCTTTCGTTAAGGCTGTTCTTGTGGAATTGGCAAAGGGATATTTGGAAGCCCATAGAGGGCTATGGTGAAAAAGGAAATATCTTCCGTTCACAACTGGAAAGAAGCTTTCTGAGAAACTGCTCTGTGTTCTGTTAATTCATCTCACAGAGTTACATCTTTCCCTTCAAGAAGCCTTTCGCTAAGGCTGTTCTTGTGGAATTGGCAAAGGGATATTTGGAAGCCCATAGAGGGCTATGGTGAAAAAGGAAATATCTTCCGTTCAAAACTGGAAAGAAGCTTTCTGAGAAACTGCTCTGTGTTCTGTTAATTCATCTCACAGAGTTACATTTTTCCCTTCAAGAAGCCTTTCGCTAAGGCTGTTCTTGTGGAATTGGCAAAGGGATATTTGGAAGCCCATAGAGGGCTACGGTGAAAAAGGAAATATCTTCCGTTCAAAACTGGAAAGAAGCTTTCTGAGAAACTGCTCTGTGTTCTGTTAATTCATCTCACAGAGTTACATCTTTCCCTTCAAGAAGCCTTTCGCTAAGGCTGTTCTTGTGGAATTGGCAAAGGGATATTTGGAAGCCCTTAGAGGGCTATGGTGAAAAAGGAAATATCTTCCGTTCAAAACTGGAAAGAAGCTTTCTGAGAAACTGCTCCGTGTTCTGTTAATTCATCTCACAGAGTTACATCTTTCCCTTCAAGAAGCCTTTCGCTAAGGCTGTTCTTGTGGAATTGGCAAAGGGATATTTGGAAGCCCATAGAGGGCTATGGTGAAAAAGGAAATATCTTCCGTTCAAAACTGGAAAGAAGCTTTCTGAGAAACTGCTCTGTGTTCTGTTAATTCATCTCACAGAGTTACATCTTTCCCTTCAAGAAGCCTTTCGCTAAGGCTGTTCTTGTGGAATTGGCAAAGGGATATTTGGAAGCCCATAGAGGGCTATGGTGAAAAAGGAAATATCTTCCGTTCAAAACTGGAAAGAAGCTTTCTGAGAAACTGCTCTGTGTTCTGTTAATTCATCTCACAGAGTTACATCTTTCCCTTCAAGAAGCCTTTCGCTAAGGCTGTTCTTGTGGAATTGGCAAAGGGATATTTGGAAGCCCATAGAGGGCTATGGTGAAAAAGGAAATATCTTCCGTTCAAAACTGGAAAGAAGCTTTCTGAGAAACTGCTCTGTGTTCTGTTAATTCATCTCACAGAGTTACATCTTTCCCTTCAGGAAGCCTTTCGCTAAGGCTGTTCTTGTGGAATTGGCAAAGGGATATTTGGAAGCCCATAGAGGGCTATGGTGAAAAAGGAAATATCTTCCGTTCAAAACTGGAAAGAAGCTTTCTGAGAAACTGCTCTGTGTTCTGTTAATTCATCTCACAGAGTTACATCTTTCCCTTCAAGAAGCCTTTCGCTAAGGCTGTTCTTGTGGAATTGGCAAAGGGATATTTGGAAGCCCATAGAGGGCTATGGTGAAAAAGGAAATATCTTCCGTTCAAAACTGGAAAGAAGCTTTCTGAGAAACTGCTCTGTGTTCTGTTAATTCATCTCACAGAGTTACATCTTTCCCTTCAAGAAGCCTTTCGCTAAGGCTGTTCTTGTGGAATTGGCAAAGGGATATTTGGAAGCCCATAGAGGGCTATGGTGAAAAAGGAAATATCTTCCGTTCAAAACTGGAAAGAAGCTTTCTGAGAAACTGCTCTGTGTTCTGTTAATTCATCTCACAGAGTTACATCTTTCCCTTCAAGAAGCCTTTCGCTAAGGCTGTTCTTGTGGAATTGGCAAAGGGATATTTGGAAGCCCATAGAGGGCTATGGTGAAAAAGGAAATATCTTCCGTTCAAAACTGGAAAGAAGCTTTCTGAGAAACTGCTCTGTGTTCTGTTAATTCATCTCACAGAGTTATATCTTTCCCTTCAAGAAGCCTTTCGCTAAGGCTGTTCTTGTGGAATTGGCAAAGGGATATTTGGAAGCCCATAGAGGGCTATGGTGAAAAAGGAAATATCTTCCGTTCAAAACTGGAAAGAAGCTTTCTGAGAAACTGCTCTGTGTTCTGTTAATTCATCTCACAGAGTTACATCTTTCCCTTCAAGAAGCCTTTCGCTAAGGCTGTTCTTGTGGCATTGGCAAAGGGATATTTGGAAGCCCATAGAGGGCTATGGTGAAAAAGGAAATATCTTCCGTTCAAAACTGGAAAGAAGCTTTCTGAGAAACTGCTCTGTGTTCTGTTAATTCATCTCACAGAGTTACATCTTTCCCTTCAAGAAGCCTTTCGCTAAGGCTGTTCTTGTGGAATTGGCAAAGGGATATTTGGAAGCCCATAGAGGGCTATGGTGAAAAAGGAAATATCTTCCGTTCAAAACTGGAAAGAAGCTTTCTGAGAAACTGCTCTGTGTTCTGTTAATTCATCTCACAGAGTTACATCTTTCCCTTCAAGAAGCCTTTCGCTAAGGCTGTTCTTGTGGAATTGGCGAAGGGATATTTGGAAGCCCATAGAGGGCTATGGTGAAAAAGGAAATATCTTCCGTTCAAAACTGGAAAGAAGCTTTCTGAGAAACAGCTCTGTGTTCTGGTAATTCATCTCACAGAGTTACATCTTTCCCTTCAAGAAGCCTTTCGCTAAGGCTGTTCTTGTGGAATTGGCAAAGGGATATTTGGAAGCCCATAGAGGGCTATGGTGAAAAAGGAAATATCTTCCGTTCAAAACTGGAAAGAAGCTTTCTGAGAAACTGCTCTGTGTTCTGTTAATTCATCTCACAGAGTTACATCTTTCCCTTCAAGAAGCCTTTCGCTAAGGCTGTTCTTGTGGAATTGGCAAAGGGATATTTGGAAGCCCATAGAGGGCTATGGTGAAAAAGGAAATATCTTCCGTTCAAAACTGGAAAGAAGCTTTCTGAGAAACTGCTCTGTGTTCTGTTAATTCATCTCACAGAGTTACATCTTTCCCTTCAAGAAGCCTTTCGCTAAGGCTGTTCTTGTGGAATTGGCAAAGGGATATTTGGAAGCCCATAGAGGGCTATGGTGAAAAAGGAAATATCTTCCGTTCAAAACTGGAAAGAAGCTTTCTGAGAAACTGCTCTGTGTTCTGTTAATTCATCTCACGGAGTTACATCTTTCCCTTCAAGAAGCCTTTCGCTAAGGCTGTTCTTGTGTAATTGGCAAAGGGATATTTGGAAGCCCATAGACGGCTATGGTGAAAAAGGAAATATCTTCCGTTCAAAACTGGAAAGAAGCTTTCTGAGAAACTGCTCTGTGTTCTGTTAATTCATCTCACAGAGTTACATCTTTCCCTTCAGGAAGCCTTTCGTTAAGGCTGTTCTTGTGGAATTGGCAAAGGGATATTTGGAAGCCCATAGAGGGCTATGGTGAAAAAGGAAATATCTTCCGTTCAAAACTGGAAAGAAGCTTTCTGAGAAACTGCTCTGTGTTCTGTTAATTCATCTCACAGAGTTACATCTTTCCCTTCAAGAAGCCTTTCGCTAAGGCTGTTCTTGTGGAATTGGCAAAGGGATATTTGGAAGCCCATAGAGGGCTACGGTGAAAAAGGAGATATCTTCCGTTCAAAACTGGAAAGAAGCTTTCTGAGAAACTGCTCTGTGTTCTGTTAATTCATCTCACAGAGTTACATCTTTCCCTTCAAGAAGCCTTTCGCTAAGGCTGTTCTTGTGGAATTGGCAAAGGGATATTTGGAAGCCCATAGAGGGCTATGGTGAAAAAGGAAATATCTTCCGTTCAAAACTGGAAAGAAGCTTTCTGAGAAACTGCTCTGTGTTCTGTTAATTCATCTCACAGAGTTACATCTTTCCCTTCAAGAAGCCTTTCGCTAAGGCTGTTCTTGTGGAATTGGCAAAGGGATATTTGGAAGCCCGTAGAGGGCTATGGTGAAAAAGGAAATATCTTCCGTTCAAAACTGGAAAGAAGCTTTCTGAGAAACTGCTCTGTGTTCTGTTAATTCATCTCACAGAGTTACATCTTTCCCTTCAAGAAGCCTTTCGCTAAGGCTGTTCTTGTGGAATTGGCAAAGGGATATTTGGAAGCCCATAGAGGGCTACGGTGAAAAAGGAAATATCTTCCGTTCAAAACTGGAAAGAAGCTTTCTGAGAAACTGCTCTGTGTTCTGTTAATTCATCTCACAGAGTTACATCTTTCCCTTCAAGAAGCCTTTCGCTAAGGCTGTTCTTGTGGAATTGGCAAAGGGATATTTGGAAGCCCATAGAGGGCTATGGTGAAAAAGGAAATATCTTCCGTTCAAAACTGGAAAGAAGCTTTCTGAGAAACTGCTCTGTGTTCTGTTAATTCATCTCACAGAGTTACATCTTTCCCTTCAAGAAGCCTTTCGCTAAGGCTGTTCTTGTGGAATTGGCAAAGGGATATTTGGAAGCCCGTAGAGGGCTATGGTGAAAAAGGAAATATCTTCCGTTCAAAACTGGAAAGAAGCTTTCTGAGAAACTGCTCTGTGTTCTGTTAATTCATCTCACAGAGTTACATCTTTCCCTTCAAGAAGCCTTTCGCTAAGGCTGTTCTTGTGGAATTGGCAAAGGGATATTTGGAAGCCCATAGAGGGCTATGGTGAAAAAGGAAATATCTTCCGTTCAAAACTGGAAAGAAGCTTTCTGAGAAACTGCTCTGTGTTCTGTTAATTCATCTCACAGAGTTACATCTTTCCCTTCAAGAAGCCTTTCGCTAAGGCTGTTCTTGTGGAATTGGCAAAGGGATATTTGGAAGCCCATAGAGGGCTATGGTGAAAAAGGAAATATCTTCCGTTCAAAACTGGAAAGAAGCTTTCTGAGAAACTGCTCTGTGTTCTGTTAATTCATCTCACAGAGTTACATCTTTCCCTTCAAGAAGCCTTTCGCTAAGGCTGTTCTTGTGGAATTGGCAAAGGGATATTTGGAAGCCCATAGAGGGCTATGGTGAAAAAGGAAATATCTTCCGTTCAAAACTGGAAAGAAGCTTTCTGAGAAACTGCTCTGTGTTCTGTTAATTCATCTCACAGAGTTATATCTTTCCCTTCAAGAAGCCTTTCGCTAAGGCTGTTCTTGTGGAATTGGCAAAGGGATATTTGGAAGCCCATAGAGGGCTATGGTGAAACAGGAAATATCTTCCGTTCAAAACTGGAAAGAAGCTTTCTGAGAAACTGCTCTGTGTTCTGTTAATTCATCTCACAGAGTTACATCTTTCCCTTCAAGAAGCCTTTCGCTAAGGCTGTTCTTGTGGAATTGGCAAAGGGATATTTGGAAGCCCATAGAGGGCTATGGTGAAAAAGGAAATATCTTCCGTTCAAAACTGGAAAGAAGCTTTCTGAGAAACTGCTCTGTGTTCTGTTAATTCATCTCACAGAGTTACATCTTTCCCTTCAAGAAGCCTTTCGCTAAGGCTGTTCTTGTGGAATTGGCAAAGGGATATTTGGAAGCCCATAGAGGGCTATGGTGAAAAAGGAAATATCTTCCGTTCAAAACTGGAAAGAAGCTTTCTGAGAAACTGCTCTGTGTTCTGTTAATTCATCTCACAGAGTTATATCTTTCCCTTCAAGAAGCCTTTCGCTAAGGCTGTTCTTGTGGAATTGGCAAAGGGATATTTGGAAGCCCATAGAGGGCTATGGTGAAAAAGGAAATATCTTCCGTTCAAAACTGGAAAGAAGCTTTCTGAGAAACTGCTCTGTGTTCTGTTAATTCATCTCACAGAGTTACATCGTTCCCTTCAAGAAGCCTTTCGCTAAGGCTGTTCTTGTGGAATTGGCAAAGGGATATTTGGAAGCCCATAGAGGGCTATGGTGAAAAAGGAAATATCTTCCGTTCAAAACTGGAAAGAAGCTTTCTGAGAAACTGCTCTGTGTTCTGTTAATTCATCTCACAGAGTTACATCTTTCCCTTCAAGAAGCCTTTCGCTAAGGCTGTTCTTGTGGAATTGGCAAAGGGATATTTGGAAGCCCATAGAGGGCTATGGTGAAAAAGGAAATATCTTCCGTTCAAAACTGGAAAGAAGCTTTCTGAGAAACTGCTCTGTGTTCTGTTAATTCATCTCACAGAGTTACATCTTTCCCTTCAAGAAGCCTTTCGCTAAGTCTGTTCTTGTGGAATTGGCAAAGGGATATTTGGAAGCCCATAGAGGGCTACGGTGAAAAAGGAAATATCTTCCGTTCAAAACTGGAAAGAAGCTTTCTGAGAAACTGCTCTGTGTTCTGTTAATTCATCTCACAGAGTTACATCTTTCCCTTCAAGAAGCCTTTCGCTAAGGCTGTTCTTGTGGAATTGGCAAAGGGATATTTGGAAGCCCATAGAGGGCTATGGTGAAAAAGGAAATATCTTCCGTTCAAAACTGGAAAGAAGCTTTCTGAGAAACTGCTCTGTGTTCTGTTAATTCATCTCACAGAGTTACATCTTTCCCTTCAAGAAGCCTTTCGCTAAGGCTGTTCTTGTGGAATTGGCGAAGGGATATTTGGAAGCCCATAGAGGGCTATGGTGAAAAAGGAAATATCTTCCGTTCAAAACTGGAAAGAAGCTTTCTGAGAAACAGCTCTGTGTTCTGTTAATTCATCTCACAGAGTTACATCTTTCCCTTCAAGAAGCCTTTCGCTAAGGCTGTTCTTGTGGAATTGGCAAAGGGATATTTGGAAGCCCATAGAGGGCTATGGTGAAAAAGGAAATATCTTCCGTTCAAAACTGGAAAGAAGCTTTCTGAGAAACTGCTCTGTGTTCTGTTAATTCATCTCACAGAGTTACATCTTTCCCTTCAAGAAGCCTTTCGCTAAGGCTGTTCTTGTGGAATTGGCAAAGGGATATTTGGAAGCCCATAGAGGGCTATGGTGAAAAAGGAAATATCTTCCGTTCAAAACTGGAAAGAAGCTTTCTGAGAAACTGCTCTGTGTTCTGTTAATTCATCTCACAGAGTTACATCTTTCCCTTCAAGAAGCCTTTCGCTAAGGCTGTTCTTGTGGAATTGGCAAAGGGATATTTGGAAGCCCATAGAGGGCTATGGTGAAAAAGGAAATATCTTCCGTTCAAAACTGGAAAGAAGCTTTCTGAGAAACTGCTCTGTGTTCTGTTAATTCATCTCACGGAGTTACATCTTTCCCTTCAAGAAGCCTTTCGCTAAGGCTGTTCTTGTGGAATTGGCAAAGGGATATTTGGAAGCCCATAGACGGCTATGGTGAAAAAGGAAATATCTTCTGTTCAAAACTGGAAAGAAGATTTCTGAGAAACTGCTCTGTGTTCTGTTAATTCATCTCACAGAGTTACATCTTTCCCTTCAGGAAGCCTTTCGTTAAGGCTGTTCTTGTGGAATTGGCAAAGGGATATTTGGAAGCCCATAGAGGGCTATGGTGAAAAAGGAAATATCTTCCGTTCACAACTGGAAAGAAGCTTTCTGAGAAACTGCTCTGTGTTCTGTTAATTCATCTCACAGAGTTACATCTTTCCCTTCAAGAAGCCTTTCGCTAAGGCTGTTCTTGTGGAATTGGCAAAGGGATATTTGGAAGCCCATAGAGGGCTACGGTGAAAAAGGAGATATCTTCCGTTCAAAACTGGAAAGAAGCTTTCTGAGAAACTGCTCTGTGTTCTGTTAATTCATCTCACAGAGTTACATCTTTCCCTTCAAGAAGCCTTTCGCTAAGGCTGTTCTTGTGGAATTGGCAAAGGGATATTTGGAAGCCCATAGAGGGCTATGGTGAAAAAGGAAATATCTTCCGTTCAAAACTGGAAAGAAGCTTTCTGAGAAACTGCTCTGTGTTCTGTTAATTCATCTCACAGAGTTACATCTTTCCCTTCAAGAAGCCTTTCGCTAAGGCTGTTCTTGTGGAATTGGCAAAGGGATATTTGGAAGCCCGTAGAGGGCTATGGTGAAAAAGGAAATATCTTCCGTTCAAAACTGGAAAGAAGCTTTCTGAGAAACTGCTCTGTGTTCTGTTAATTCATCTCACAGAGTTACATCTTTCCCTTCAAGAAGCCTTTCGCTAAGGCTGTTCTTGTGGAATTGGCAAAGGGATATTTGGAAGCCCATAGAGGGCTACCGTGAAAAAGGAAATATCTTCCGTTCAAAACTGGAAAGAAGCTTTCTGAGAAACTGCTCTGTGTTCTGTTAATTCATCTCACAGAGTTACATCTTTCCCTTCAAGAAGCCTTTCGCTAAGGCTGTTCTTGTGGAATTGGCAAAGGGATATTTGGAAGCCCATAGAGGGCTATGGTGAAAAAGGAAATATCTTCCGTTCAAAACTGGAAAGAAGCTTTCTGAGAAACTGCTCTGTGTTCTGTTAATTCATCTCACAGAGTTACATCTTTCCCTTCAAGAAGCCTTTCGCTAAGGCTGTTCTTGTGGAATTGGCAAAGGGATATTTGGAAGCCCGTAGAGGGCTATGGTGAAAAAGGAAATATCTTCCGTTCAAAACTGGAAAGAAGCTTTCTGAGAAACTGCTCTGTGTTCTGTTAATTCATCTCACAGAGTTACATCTTTCCCTTCAAGAAGCCTTTCGCTAAGGCTGTTCTTGTGGAATTGGCAAAGGGATATTTGGAAGCCCATAGAGGGCTACGGTGAAAAAGGAAATATCTTCCGTTCAAAACTGGAAAGAAGCTTTCTGAGAAACTGCTCTGTGTTCTGTTAATTCATCTCACAGAGTTACATCTTTCCCTTCAAGAAGCCTTTCGCTAAGGCTGTTCTTGTGGAATTGGCAAAGGGATATTTGGAAGCCCATAGAGGGCTATGGTGAAAAAGGAAATATCTTCCGTTCAAAACTGGAAAGAAGCTTTCTGAGAAACTGCTCTGTGTTCTGTTAATTCATCTCACAGAGTTACATCTTTCCCTTCAAGAAGCCTTTCGCTAAGGCTGTTCTTGTGGAATTGGCAAAGGGATATTTGGAAGCCCATAGAGGGCTATGGTGAAAAAGGAAATATCTTCCGTTCAAAACTGGAAAGAAGCTTTCTGAGAAACTGCTCTGTGTTCTGTTAATTCATCTCACAGAGTTATATCTTTCCCTTCAAGAAGCCTTTCGCTAAGGCTGTTCTTGTGGAATTGGCAAAGGGATATTTGGAAGCCCATAGAGGGCTATGGTGAAACAGGAAATATCTTCCGTTCAAAACTGGAAAGAAGCTTTCTGAGAAACTGCTCTGTGTTCTGTTAATTCATCTCACAGAGTTACATCTTTCCCTTCAAGAAGCCTTTCGCTAAGGCTGTTCTTGTGGAATTGGCAAAGGGATATTTGGAAGCCCATAGAGGGCTATGGTGAAAAAGGAAATATCTTCCGTTCAAAACTGGAAAGAAGCTTTCTGAGAAACTGCTCTGTGTTCTGTTAATTCATCTCACAGAGTTACATCTTTCCCTTCAAGAAGCCTTTCGCTAAGGCTGTTCTTGTGGAATTGGCAAAGGGATATTTGGAAGCCCATAGAGGGCTATGGTGAAAAAGGAAATATCTTCCGTTCAAAACTGGAAAGAAGCTTTCTGAGAAACTGCTCTGTGTTCTGTTAATTCATCTCACAGAGTTACATCTTTCCCTTCAAGAAGCCTTTCGCTAAGGCTGTTCTTGTGGAATTGGCAAAGGGATATTTGGAAGCCCATAGAGGGCTATGGTGAAAAAGGAAATATCTTCCGTTCAAAACTGGAAAGAAGCTTTCTGAGAAACTGCTCTGTGTTCTGTTAATTCATCTCACAGAGTTACATCTTTCCCTTCAAGAAGCCTTTCGCTAAGGCTGTTCTTGTGGAATTGGCAAAGGGATATTTGGAAGCCCATAGAGGGCTATGGTTAAAAAGGAAATATCTTCCGTTCAAAACTGGAAAGAAGCTTTCTGAGAAACTGCTCTGTGTTCTGTTAATTCATCTCACAGAGTTACATCTTTCCCTTCAAGAAGCCTTTCGCTAAGGCTGTTCTTGTGGAATTGGCAAAGGGATATTTGGAAGCCCATAGAGGGCTATGGTGAAAAAGGAAATATCTTCCGTTCAAAACTGGAAAGAAGCTTTCTGAGAAACTGCTCTGTGTTCTGTTAATTCATCTCACAGCGTTACATCTTTCCCTTCAAGAAGCCTTTCGCTAAGGCTGTTCTTGTGGAATTGGCAAAGGGATATTTGGAAGCCCATAGAGGGCTATGGTGAAAAAGGAAATATCTTCCGTTCAAAACTGGAAAGAAGCTTTCTGAGAAACTGCTCTGTGTTCTGTTAATTCATCTCACAGAGTTACATCTTTCCCTTCAAGAAGCCTTTCGCTAAGGCTGTTCTTGTGGAATTGGCGAAGGGATATTTGGAAGCCCATAGAGGGCTATGGTGAAAAAGGAAATATCTTCCGTTCAAAACTGGAAAGAAGCTTTCTGAGAAACAGCTCTGTGTTCTGTTAATTCATCTCACAGAGTTACATCTTTCCCTTCAAGAAGCCTTTCGCTAAGGCTGTTCTTGTGGAATTGGCAAAGGGATATTTGGAAGCCCATAGAGGGCTATGGTGAAAAAGGAAATATCTTCCGTTCAAAACTGGAAAGAAGCTTTCTGAGAAACTGCTCTGTGTTCTGTTAATTCATCTCACAGAGTTACATCTTTCCCTTCAAGAAGCCTTTCGCTAAGGCTGTTCTTGTGGAATTGGCAAAGGGATATTTGGAAGCCCATAGAGGGCTATGGTGAAAAAGGAAATATCTTCCGTTCAAAACTGGAAAGAAGCTTTCTGAGAAACTGCTCTGTGTTCTGTTAATTCATCTCACAGAGTTACATCTTTCCCTTCAAGAAGCCTTTCGCTAAGGCTGTTCTTGTGGAATTGGCAAAGGGATATTTGGAAGCCCATAGAGGGCTATGGTGAAAAAGGAAATATCTTCCGTTCAAAACTGGAAAGAAGCTTTCTGAGAAACTGCTCTGTGTTCTGTTAATTCATCTCACGGAGTTACATCTTTCCCTTCAAGAAGCCTTTCGCTAAGGCTGTTCTTGTGGAATTGGCAAAGGGATATTTGGAAGCCCATAGACGGCTATGGTGAAAAAGGAAATATCTTCTGTTCAAAACTGGAAAGAAGCTTTCTGAGAAACTGCTCTGTGTTCTGTTAATTCATCTCACAGAGTTACATCTTTCCCTTCAGGAAGCCTTTCGTTAAGGCTGTTCTTGTGGAATTGGCAAAGGGATATTTGGAAGCCCATAGAGGGCTATGGTGAAAAAGGAAATATCTTCCGTTCACAACTGGAAAGAAGCTTTCTGAGAAACTGCTCTGTGTTCTGTTAATTCATCTCACAGAGTTACATCTTTCCCTTCAAGAAGCCTTTCGCTAAGGCTGTTCTTGTGGAATTGGCAAAGGGATATTTGGAAGCCCATAGAGGGCTACGGTGAAAAAGGAGATATCTTCCGTTCAAAACTGGAAAGAAGCTTTCTGAGAAACTGCTCTGTGTTCTGTTAATTCATCTCACAGAGTTACATCTTTCCCTTCAAGAAGCCTTTCGCTAAGTCTGCTCTTGTGGAATTGGCAAAGGGATATTTGGAAGCCCATAGAGGGCTATGGTGAAAAAGGAAATATCTTCCGTTCACAACTGGAAAGAAGCTTTCTGAGAAACTGCTCTGTGTTCTGTTAATTCATCTCACAGAGTTACATCTTTCCCTTCAAGAAGCCTTTCGCTAAGGCTGTTCTTGTGGAATTGGCAAAGGGATATTTGGAAGCCCGTAGAGGGCTATGGTGAAAAAGGAAATATCTTCCGTTCAAAACTGGAAAGAAGCTTTCTGAGAAACTGCTCTGTGTTCTGTTAATTCATCTCACAGAGTTACATCTTTCCCTTCAAGAAGCCTTTCGCTAAGGCTGTTCTTGTGGAATTGGCAAAGGGATATTTGGAAGCCCATAGAGGGCTACGGTGAAAAAGGAAATATCTTCCGTTCAAAACTGGAAAGAAGCTTTCTGAGAAACTGCTCTGTGTTCTGTTAATTCATCTCACAGAGTTACATCTTTCCCTTCAAGAAGCCTTTCGCTAAGGCTGTTCTTGTGGAATTGGCAAAGGGATATTTGGAAGCCCATAGAGGGCTATGGTGAAAAAGGAAATATCTTCCGTTCAAAACTGGTAAGAAGCTTTCTGAGAAACTGCTCTGTGTTCTGTTAATTCATCTCACAGAGTTACATCTTTCCCTTCAAGAAGCCTTTCGCTAAGGCTGTTCTTGTGGAATTGGCAAAGGGATATTTGGAAGCCCGTAGAGGGCTATGGTGAAAAAGGAAATATCTTCCGTTCAAAACTGGAAAGAAGCTTTCTGAGAAACTGCTCTGTGTTCTGTTAATTCATCTCACAGAGTTACATCTTTCCCTTCAAGAAGCCTTTCGCTAAGGCTGTTCTTGTGGAATTGGCAAAGGGATATTTGGAAGCCCATAGAGGGCTATGGTGAAAAAGGAAATATCTTCCGTTCAAAACTGGAAAGAAGCTTTCTGAGAAACTGCTCTGTGTTCTGTTAATTCATCTCACAGAGTTACATCTTTCCCTTCAAGAAGCCTTTCGCTAAGGCTGTTCTTGTGGAATTGGCAAAGGGATATTTGGAAGCCCATAGAGGGCTATGGTGAAAAAGGAAATATCTTCCGTTCAAAACTGGAAAGAAGCTTTCTGAGAAACTGCTCTGTGTTCTGTTAATTCATCTCACAGAGTTATATCTTTCCCTTCAAGAAGCCTTTCGCTAAGGCTGTTCTTGTGGAATTGGCAAAGGGATATTTGGAAGCCCATAGAGGGCTATGGTGAAACAGGAATTATCTTCCGTTCAAAACTGGAAAGAAGCTTTCTGAGAAACTGCTCTGTGTTCTGTTAATTCATCTCACAGAGTTACATCTTTCCCTTCAAGAAGCCTTTCGCTAAGGCTGTTCTTGTGGAATTGGCAAAGGGATATTTGGAAGCCCATAGAGGGCTATGGTGAAAAAGGAAATATCTTCCGTTCAAAACTGGAAAGAAGCTTTCTGAGAAACTGCTCTGTGTTCTGTTAATTCATCTCACAGAGTTACATCTTTCCCTTCAAGAAGCCTTTCGCTAAGGCTGTTCTTGTGGAATTGGCAAAGGGATATTTGGAAGCCCATAGAGGGCTATGGTGAAAAAGGAAATATCTTCCGTTCAAAACTGGAAAGAAGCTTTCTGAGAAACTGCTCTGTGTTCTGTTAATTCATCTCACAGAGTTACATCTTTCCCTTCAAGAAGCCTTTCGCTAAGGCTGTTCTTGTGGAATTGGCAAAGGGATATTTGGAAGCCCATAGAGGGCTATGGTGAAAAAGGAAATATCTTCCGTTCAAAACTGGAAAGAAGCTTTCTGAGAAACTGCTCTGTGTTCTGTTAATTCATCTCACAGAGTTACATCTTTCCCTTCAAGAAGCCTTTCGCTAAGGCTGTTCTTGTGGAATTGGCAAAGGGATATTTGGAAGCCCATAGAGGGCTATGGTGAAAAAGGAAATATCTTCCGTTCAAAACTGGAAAGAAGCTTTCTGAGAAACTGCTCTGTGTTCTGTTAATTCATCTCACAGAGTTACATCTTTCCCTTCAAGAAGCCTTTCGCTAAGGCTGTTCTTGTGGAATTGGCAAAGGGATATTTGGAAGCCCATAGAGGGCTATGGTGAAAAAGGAAATATCTTCCGTTCAAAACTGGAAAGAAGCTTTCTGAGAAACTGCTCTGTGTTCTGTTAATTCATCTCACAGAGTTACATCTTTCCCTTCAAGAAGCCTTTCGCTAAGGCTGTTCTTGTGGAATTGGCAAAGGGATATTTGGAAGCCCATAGAGGGCTATGGTGAAAAAGGAAATATCTTCCGTTCAAAACTGGAAAGAAGCTTTCTGAGAAACTGCTCTGTGTTCTGTTAATTCATCTCACAGAGTTACATCTTTCCCTTCAGGAAGCCTTTCGCTAAGGCTGTTCTTGTGGAATTGGCAAAGGGATATTTGGAAGCCCATAGAGGGCTATGGTGAAAAAGGAAATATCTTCCGTTCAAAACTGGAAAGAAGCTTTCTGAGAAACTGCTCTGTGTTCTGTTAATTCATCTCACAGAGTTACATCTTTCCCTTCAAGAAGCCTTTCGCTAAGGCTGTTCTTGTGGAATTGGCAAAGGGATATTTGGAAGCCCATAGAGGGCTATGGTGAAAAAGGAAATATCTTCCGTTCAAAACTGGAAAGAAGCTTTCTGAGAAACTGCTCTGTGTTCTGTTAATTCATCTCACAGAGTTACATCTTTCCCTTCAAGAAGCCTTTCGCTAAGGCTGTTCTTGTGGAATTGGCAAAGGGATACTTGGAAGCCCATAGAGGGCTATGGTGAAAAAGGAAATATCTT
The DNA here is from genome assembly GCF_047675955.1 of Chlorocebus sabaeus. Classification (NCBI taxonomy): domain Eukaryota; kingdom Metazoa; phylum Chordata; class Mammalia; order Primates; family Cercopithecidae; genus Chlorocebus; species Chlorocebus sabaeus. The sequence continues at coordinate 19,271 of NW_027327965.1, forward strand.
CCGTTCAAAACTGGAAAGAAGCTTTCTGAGAAACTGCTCTGTGTTCTGTTAATTCATCTCACAGAGTTACATCTTTCCCTTCAAGAAGCCTTTCGCTAAGGCTGTTCTTGTGGAATTGGCAAAGGGATATTTGGAAGCCCATAGAGGGCTATGGTGAAAAAGGAAATATCTTCCGTTCAAAACTGGAAAGAAGCTTTCTGAGAAACTGCTCTGTGCTCTGTTAATTCATCTCACAGAGTTACATCTTTCCCTTCAAGAAGCCTTTCGCTAAGGCTGTTCTTGTGGAATTGGCAAAGGGATATTTGGAAGCCCATAGAGGGCTATGGTGAAAAAGGAAATATCTTCCGTTCAAAACTGGAAAGAAGCTTTCTGAGAAACTGCTCTGTGTTCTGTTAATTCATCTCACAGAGTTATATCTTTCCCTTCAAGAAGCCTTTCGCTAAGGCTGTTCTTGTGGAATTGGCAAAGGGATATTTGGAAGCCCATAGAGGGCTATGGTGAAACAGGAAATATCTTCCGTTCAAAACTGGAAAGAAGCTTTCTGAGAAACTGCTCTGTGTTCTGTTAATTCATCTCACAGAGTTACATCTTTCCCTTCAAGAAGCCTTTCGCTAAGGCTGTTCTTCTGGAATTGGCAAAGGGATATTTGGAAGCCCATAGAGGGCTATGGTGAAAAAGGAAATATCTTCCGTTCAAAACTGGAAAGAAGCTTTCTGAGAAACTGCTCTGTGTTCTGTTAATTCATCTCACAGAGTTACATCTTTCCCTTCAAGAAGCCTTTCGCTAAGGCTGTTCTTGTGGAATTGGCAAAGGGATATTTGGAAGCCCATAGAGGGCTATGGTGAAGAAGGAAATATCTTCCGTTCAAAACTGGAAAGAAGCTTTCTGAGAAACTGCTCTGTGTTCTGTTAATTCATCTCACAGAGTTACATCTTTCCCTTCAAGAAGCCTTTCGCTAAGGCTGTTCTTGTGGAATTGGCAAAGGGATATTTGGAAGCCCATAGAGGGCTATGGTGAAAAAGGAAATATCTTCCGTTCAAAACTGGAAAGAAGCTTTCTGAGAAACTGCTCTGTGTTCTGTTAATTCATCTCACAGAGTTACATCTTTCCCTTCAAGAAGACTTTCGCTAAGGCTGTTCTTGTGGAATTGGCAAAGGGATATTTGGAAGCCCATAGAGGGCTATGGTGAAAAAGGAAATATCTTCCGTTCAAAACTGGAAAGAAGCTTTCTGAGAAACTGCTCTGTGTTCTGTTAATTCATCTCACAGAGTTACATCTTTCCCTTCAAGAAGCCTTTCGCTAAGGCTGTTCTTGTGGAATTGGCAAAGGGATATTTGGAAGCCCATAGAGGGCTATGGTGAAAAAGGTAATATCTTCCGTTCAAAACTGGAAAGAAGCTTTCTGAGAAACTGCTCTGTGTTCTGTTAATTCATCTCACAGAGTTACATCTTTCCCTTCAAGAAGCCTTTCGCTAAGGCTGTTCTTGTGGAATTGGCAAAGGGATATTTGGAAGCCCATAGAGGGCTATGGTGAAAAAGGAAATATCTTCCGTTCAAAACTGGAAAGAAGCTTTCTGAGAAACTGCTCTGTGTTCTGTTAATTCATCTCACAGAGTTACATCTTTCCCTTCAGGAAGCCTTTCGCTAAGGCTGTTCTTGTGGAATTGGCAAAGGGATATTTGGAAGCCCATAGAGGGCTATGGTGAAAAAGGAAATATCTTCCGTTCAAAACTGGAAAGAAGCTTTCTGAGAAACTGCTCTGTGTTCTGTTAATTCATCTCACAGAGTTACATCTTTCCCTTCAAGAAGCCTTTCGCTAAGGCTGTTCTTGTGGAATTGGCAAAGGGATATTTGGAAGCCCATAGAGGGCTATGGTGAAAAAGGAAATATCTTCCGTTCAAAACTGGAAAGAAGCTTTCTGAGAAACTGCTCTGTGTTCTGTTAATTCATCTCACAGAGTTACATCTTTCCCTTCAAGAAGCCTTTCGCTAAGGCTGTTCTTGTGGAATTGGCAAAGGGATATTTGGAAGCCCATAGAGGGCTATGGTGAAAAAGGAAATATCTTCCGTTCAAAACTGGAAAGAAGCTTTCTGAGAAACTGCTCTGTGTTCTGTTAATTCATCTCACAGAGTTACATCTTTCCCTTCAGGAAGCCTTTCGCTAAGGCTGTTCTTGTGGAATTGGCAAAGGGATATTTGGAAGCCCATAGAGGTCTATGGTGAAAAAGGAAATATCTTCCGTTCAAAACTGGAAAGAAGCTTTCTGAGAAACTGCTCTGTGTTCTGTTAATTCATCTCACAGAGTTACATCTTTCCCTTCAAGAAGCCTTTCGCTAAGGCTGTTCTTGTGGAATTGGCAAAGGGATATTTGGAAGCCCATAGAGGGCTATGGTGAAAAAGGAAATATCTTCCGTTCAAAACTGGAAAGAAGCTTTCTGAGAAACTGCTCTGTGTTCTGTTAATTCATCTCACAGAGTTACATCTTTCCCTTCAAGAAGCCTTTCGCTAAGGCTGTTCTTGTGGAATTGGCAAAGGGATATTTGGAAGCCCATAGAGGGCTATGGTGAAAAAGGAAATATCTTCCGTTCAAAACTGGAAAGAAGCTTTCTGAGAAACTGCTCTGTGTTCTGTTAATTCATCTCACAGAGTTACATCTTTCCCTTCAAGAAGCCTTTCGCTAAGGCTGTTCTTGTGGAATTGGCAAAGGGATATTTGGAAGCCCATAGAGGGCTATGGTGAAAAAGGAAATATCTTCCGTTCAAAACTGGAAAGAAGCTTTCTGAGAAACTGCTCTGTGTTCTGTTAATTCATCTCACAGAGTTATATCTTTCCCTTCAAGAAGCCTTTCGCTAAGGCTGTTCTTGTGGAATTGGCAAAGGGATATTTGGAAGCCCATAGAGGGCTATGGTGAAAAAGGAAATATCTTCCGTTCAAAACTGGAAAGAAGCTTTCTGAGAAACTGCTCTGTGTTCTGTTAATTCATCTCACAGAGTTACATCGTTCCCTTCAAGAAGCCTTTCGCTAAGGCTGTTCTTGTGGAATTGGCAAAGGGATATTTGGAAGCCCATAGAGGGCTATGGTGAAAAAGGAAATATCTTCCGTTCAAAACTGGAAAGAAGCTTTCTGAGAAACTGCTCTGTGTTCTGTTAATTCATCTCACAGAGTTACATCTATCCCTTCAAGAAGCCTTTCGCTAAGGCTGTTCTTGTGGAATTGGCAAAGGGATATTTGGAAGCCCATAGAGGGCTATGGTGAAAAAGGAAATATCTTCCGTTCAAAACTGGAAAGAAGCTTTCTGAGAAACTGCTCTGTGTTCTGTTAATTCATCTCACAGAGTTACATCTTTCCCTTCAAGAAGCCTTTCGCTAAGTCTGTTCTTGTGGAATTGGCAAAGGGATATTTGGAAGCCCATAGAGGGCTATGGTGAAAAAGGAAATATCTTCCGTTCAAAACTGGAAAGAAGCTTTCTGAGAAACTGCTCTGTGTTCTGTTAATTCATCTCACAGAGTTACATCTTTCCCTTCAAGAAGCCTTTCGCTAAGGCTGTTCTTGTGGAATTGGCAAAGGGATATTTGGAAGCCCATAGAGGGCTAGGTGAAAAAGGAAATATCTTCCGTTCAAAACTGGAAAGAAGCTTTCTGAGAAACTGCTCTGTGTTCTGTTAATTCATCTCACAGAGTTACATCTTTCCCTTCAAGAAGCCTTTCGCTAAGGCTGTTCTTGTGGAATTGGCGAAGGGATATTTGGAAGCCCATAGAGGGCTATGGTGAAAAAGGAAATATCTTCCGTTCAAAACTGGAAAGAAGCTTTCTGAGAAACAGCTCTGTGTTCTGTTAATTCATCTCACAGAGTTACATCTTTCCCTTCAAGAAGCCTTTCGCTAAGGCTGTTCTTGTGGAATTGGCAAAGGGATATTTGGAAGCCCATAGAGGGCTATGGTGAAAAAGGAAATATCTTCCGTTCAAAACTGGAAAGAAGCTTTCTGAGAAACTGCTCTGTGTTCTGTTAATTCATCTCACAGAGTTACATCTTTCCCTTCAAGAAGCCTTTCGCTAAGGCTGTTCTTGTGGAATTGGCAAAGGGATATTTGGAAGCCCATAGAGGGCTATGGTGAAAAAGGAAATATCTTCCGTTCAAAACTGGAAAGAAGCTTTCTGAGAAACTGCTCTGTGTTCTGTTAATTCATCTCACAGAGTTACATCTTTCCCTTCAAGAAGCCTTTCGCTAAGGCTGTTCTTGTGGAATTGGCAAAGGGATATTTGGAAGCCCATAGAGGGCTATGGTGAAAAAGGAAATATCTTCCGTTCAAAACTGGAAAGAAGCTTTCTGAGAAACTGCTCTGTGTTCTGTTAATTCATCTCACGGAGTTACATCTTTCCCTTCAAGAAGCCTTTCGCTAAGGCTGTTCTTGTGGAATTGGCAAAGGGATATTTGGAAGCCCATAGACGGCTATGGTGAAAAAGGAAATATCTTCTGTTCAAAACTGGAAAGAAGCTTTCTGAGAAACTGCTCTGTGTTCTGTTAATTCATCTCACAGAGTTACATCTTTCCCTTCAGGAAGCCTTTCGTTAAGGCTGTTCTTGTGGAATTGGCAAAGGGATATTTGGAAGCCCATAGAGGGCTATGGTGAAACAGGAAATATCTTCCGTTCAAAACTGGAAAGAAGCTTTCTGAGAAACTGCTGTGTGTTCTGTTAATTCATCTCACAGAGTTACATCTTTCCCTTCAAGAAGCCTTTCGCTAAGGCTGTTCTTGTGGAATTGGCAAAGGGATATTTGGAAGCCCATAGAGGGCTACGGTGAAAAAGGAGATATCTTCCGTTCAAAACTGGAAAGAAGCTTTCTGAGAAACTGCTCTGTGTTCTGTTAATTCATCTCACAGAGTTACATCTTTCCCTTCAAGAAGCCTTTCGCTAAGGCTGTTCTTGTGGAATTGGCAAAGGGATATTTGGAAGCCCATAGAGGGCTATGGTGAAAAAGGAAATATCTTCCGTTCAAAACTGGAAAGAAGCTTTCTGAGAAACTGCTCTGTGTTCTGTTAATTCATCTCACAGAGTTACATCTTTCCCTTCAAGAAGCCTTTCGCTAAGGCTGTTCTTGTGGAATTGGCAAAGGGATATTTGGAAGCCCGTAGAGGGCTATGGTGAAAAAGGAAATATCTTCCGTTCAAAACTGGAAAGAAGCTTTCTGAGAAACTGCTCTGTGTTCTGTTAATTCATCTCACAGAGTTACATCTTTCCCTTCAAGAAGCCTTTCGCTAAGGCTGTTCTTGTGGAATTGGCAAAGGGATATTTGGAAGCCCATAGAGGGCTACGGTGAAAAAGGAAATATCTTCCGTTCAAAACTGGAAAGAAGCTTTCTGAGAAACTGCTCTGTGTTCTGTTAATTCATCTCACAGAGTTACATCTTTCCCTTCAAGAAGCCTTTCGCTAAGGCTGTTCTTGTGGAATTGGCAAAGGGATATTTGGAAGCCCATAGAGGGCTATGGTGAAAAAGGAAATATCTTCCGTTCAAAACTGGAAAGAAGCTTTCTGAGAAACTGCTCTGTGTTCTGTTAATTCATCTCACAGAGTTACATCTTTCCCTTCAAGAAGCCTTTCGCTAAGGCTGTTCTTGTGGAATTGGCAAAGGGATATTTGGAAGCCCATAGAGGGCTATGGTGAAAAAGGAAATATCTTCCGTTCAAAACTGGAAAGAAGCTTTCTGAGAAACTGCTCTGTGTTCTGTTAATTCATCTCACAGAGTTACATCTTTCCCTTCAAGAAGCCTTTCGCTAAGGCTGTTCTTGTGGAATTGGCGAAGGGATATTTGGAAGCCCATAGAGGGCTATGGTGAAAAAGGAAATATCTTCCGTTCAAAACTGGAAAGAAGCTTTCTGAGAAACAGCTCTGTGTTCTGTTAATTCATCTCACAGAGTTACATCTTTCCCTTCAAGAAGCCTTTCGCTAAGGCTGTTCTTGTGGAATTGGCAAAGGGATATTTGGAAGCCCATAGAGGGCTATGGTGAAAAAGGAAATATCTTCCGTTCAAAACTGGAAAGAAGCTTTCTGAGAAACTGCTCTGTGTTCTGTTAATTCATCTCACAGAGTTACATCTTTCCCTTCAAGAAGCCTTTCGCTAAGGCTGTTCTTGTGGAATTGGCAAAGGGATATTTGGAAGCCCATAGAGGGCTATGGTGAAAAAGGAAATATCTTCCGTTCAAAACTGGAAAGAAGCTTTCTGAGAAACTGCTCTGTGTTCTGTTAATTCATCTCACAGAGTTACATCTTTCCCTTCAAGAAGCCTTTCGCTAAGGCTGTTCTTGTGGAATTGGCAAAGGGATATTTGGAAGCCCATAGAGGGCTATGGTGAAAAAGGAAATATCTTCCGTTCAAAACTGGAAAGAAGCTTTCTGAGAAACTGCTCTGTGTTCTGTTAATTCATCTCACGGAGTTACATCTTTCCCTTCAAGAAGCCTTTCGCTAAGGCTGTTCTTGTGGAATTGGCAAAGGGATATTTGGAAGCCCATAGACGGCTATGGTGAAAAAGGAAATATCTTCCGTTCAAAACTGGAAAGAAGCTTTCTGAGAAACTGCTCTGTGTTCTGTTAATTCATCTCACAGAGTTACATCTTTCCCTTCAGGAAGCCTTTCGTTAAGGCTGTTCTTGTGGAATTGGCAAAGGGATATTTGGAAGCCCATAGAGGGCTATGGTGAAAAAGGAAATATCTTCCGTTCAAAACTGGAAAGAAGCTTTCTGAGAAACTGCTCTGTGTTCTGTTAATTCATCTCACGGAGTTACATCTTTCCCTTCAAGAAGCCTTTCGCTAAGGCTGTTCTTGTGGAATTGGCAAAGGGATATTTGGAAGCCCATAGAGGGCTACGGTGAAAAAGGAGATATCTTCCGTTCAAAACTGGAAAGAAGCTTTCTGAGAAACTGCTCTGTGTTCTGTTAATTCATCTCACAGAGTTACATCTTTCCCTTCAAGAAGCCTTTCGCTAAGGCTGCTCTTGTGGAATTGGCAAAGGGATATTTGGAAGCCCATAGAGGGCTATGGTGAAAAAGGAAATATCTTCCGTTCACAACTGGAAAGAAGCTTTCTGAGAAACTGCTCTGTGTTCTGTTAATTCATCTCACAGAGTTACATCTTTCCCTTCAAGAAGCCTTTCGCTAAGGCTGTTCTTGTGGAATTGGCAAAGGGATATTTGGAAGCCCGTAGAGGGCTATGGTGAAAAAGGAAATATCTTCCGTTCAAAACTGGAAAGAAGCTTTCTGAGAAACTGCTCTGTGTTCTGTTAATTCATCTCACAGAGTTATATCTTTCCCTTCAAGAAGCCTTTCGCTAAGGCTGTTCTTGTGGAATTGGCAAAGGGATATTTGGAAGCCCATAGAGGGCTATGGTGAAACAGGAAATATCTTCCGTTCAAAACTGGAAAGAAGCTTTCTGAGAAACTGCTCTGTGTTCTGTTAATTCATCTCACAGAGTTACATCTTTCCCTTCAAGAAGCCTTTCGCTAAGGCTGTTCTTGTGGAATTGGCAAAGGGATATTTGGAAGCCCATAGAGGGCTATGGTGAAAAAGGAAATATCTTCCGTTCAAAACTGGAAAGAAGCTTTCTGAGAAACTGCTCTGTGTTCTGTTAATTCATCTCACAGAGTTACATCTTTCCCTTCAAGAAGCCTTTCGCTAAGGCTGTTCTTGTGGAATTGGCAAAGGGATATTTGGAAGCCCATAGAGGGCTATGGTGAAAAAGGAAATATCTTCCGTTCAAAACTGGAAAGAAGCTTTCTGAGAAACTGCTCTGTGTTCTGTTAATTCATCTCACAGAGTTACATCTTTCCCTTCAAGAAGCCTTTCGCTAAGGCTGTTCTTGTGGAATTGGCAAAGGGATATTTGGAAGCCCATAGAGGGCTATGGTGAAAAAGGAAATATCTTCCGTTCAAAACTGGAAAGAAGCTTTCTGAGAAACTGCTCTGTGTTCTGTTAATTCATCTCACAGAGTTACATCTTTCCCTTCAAGAAGCCTTTCGCTAAGGCTGTTCTTGTGGAATTGGCAAAGGGATATTTGGAAGCCCATAGAGGGCTATGGTGAAAAAGGAAATATCTTCCGTTCAAAACTGGAAAGAAGCTTTCTGAGAAACTGCTCTGTGTTCTGTTAATTCATCTCACAGAGTTACATCTTTCCCTTCAAGAAGCCTTTCGCTAAGGCTGTTCTTGTGGAATTGGCAAAGGGATATTTGGAAGCCCATAGAGGGCTATGGTGAAAAAGGTAATATCTTCCGTTCAAAACTGGAAAGAAGCTTTCTGAGAAACTGCTCTGTGTTCTGTTAATTCATCTCACAGAGTTACATCTTTCCCTTCAAGAAGCCTTTCGCTAAGGCTGTTCTTGTGGAATTGGCAAAGGGATATTTGGAAGCCCATAGAGGGCTATGGTGAAAAAGGAAATATCTTCCGTTCAAAACTGGAAAGAAGCTTTCTGAGAAACTGCTCTGTGTTCTGTTAATTCATCTCACAGAGTTACATCTTTCCCTTCAGGAAGCCTTTCGCTAAGGCTGTTCTTGTGGAATTGGCAAAGGGATATTTGGAAGCCCATAGAGGGCTATGGTGAAAAAGGAAATATCTTCCGTTCAAAACTGGAAAGAAGCTTTCTGAGAAACTGCTCTGTGTTCTGTTAATTCATCTCACAGAGTTACATCTTTCCCTTCAAGAAGCCTTTCGCTAAGGCTGTTCTTGTGGAATTGGCAAAGGGATATTTGGAAACCCATAGAGGGCTATGGTGAAAAAGGAAATATCTTCCGTTCAAAACTGGAAAGAAGCTTTCTGAGAAACTGCTCTGTGTTCTGTTAATTCATCTCACAGAGTTACATCTTTCCCTTCAAGAAGCCTTTCGCTAAGGCTGTTCTTGTGGAATTGGCAAAGGGATACTTGGAAGCCCATAGAGGGCTATGGTGAAAAAGGAAATATCTTCCGTTCAAAACTGGAAAGAAGCTTTCTGAGAAACTGCTCTGTGTTCTGTTAATTCATCTCACAGAGTTACATCTTTCCCTTCAAGAAGCCTTTCGCTAAGGCTGTTCTTGTGGAATTGGCAAAGGGATATTTGGAAGCCCATAGAGGGCTATGGTGAAAAAGGAAATATCTTCCGTTCAAAACTGGAAAGAAGCTTTCTGAGAAACTGCTCTGTGTTCTGTTAATTCATCTCACAGAGTTACATCTTTCCCTTCAAGAAGCCTTTCGCTAAGGCTGTTCTTGTGGAATTGGCAAAGGGATATTTGGAAGCCCATAGAGGGCTATGGTGAAAAAGGAAATATCTTCCGTTCAAAACTGGAAAGAAGCTTTCTGAGAAACTGCTCTGTGTTCTGTTAATTCATCTCAAAGAGTTATATCTTTCCCTTCAAGAAGCCTTTCGCTAAGGCTGTTCTTGTGGAATTGGCAAAGGGATATTTGGAAGCCCATAGAGGGCTATGGTGAAACAGGAAATATCTTCCGTTCAAAACTGGAAAGAAGCTTTCTGAGAAACTGCTCTGTGTTCTGTTAATTCATCTCACAGAGTTACATCTTTCCCTTCAAGAAGCCTTTCGCTAAGGCTGTTCTTCTGGAATTGGCAAAGGGATATTTGGAAGCCCATAGAGGGCTATGGTGAAAAAGGAAATATCTTCCGTTCAAAACTGGAAAGAAGCTTTCTGAGAAACTGCTCTGTGTTCTGTTAATTCATCTCACAGAGTTACATCTTTCCCTTCAAGAAGCCTTTCGCTAAGGCTGTTCTTGTGGAATTGGCAAAGGGATATTTGGAAGCCCATAGAGGGCTATGGTGAAGAAGGAAATATCTTCCGTTCAAAACTGGAAAGAAGCTTTCTGAGAAACTGCTCTGTGTTCTGTTAATTCATCTCACAGAGTTACATCTTTCCCTTCAAGAAGGCTTTCGCTAAGGCTGTTCTTGTGGAATTGGCAAAGGGATATTTGGAAGCCCATAGAGGGCTATGGTGAAAAAGGAAATATCTTCCGTTCAAAACTGGAAAGAAGCTTTCTGAGAAACTGCTCTGTGTTCTGTTAATTCATCTCACAGAGTTACATCTTTCCCTTCAAGAAGCCTTTCGCTAAGGCTGTTCTTGTGGAATTGGCAAAGGGATATTTGGAAGCCCATAGAGGGCTATGGTGAAAAAGGAAATATCTTCCGTTCAAAACTGGAAAGAAGCTTTCTGAGAAACTGCTCTGTGTTCTGTTAATTCATCTCACAGAGTTACATCTTTCCCTTCAAGAAGCCTTTCGCTAAGGCTGTTCTTGTGGAATTGGCAAAGGGATATTTGGAAGCCCATAGAGGGCTATGGTGAAAAAGGTAATATCTTCCGTTCAAAACTGGAAAGAAGCTTTCTGAGAAACTGCTCTGTGTTCTGTTAATTCATCTCACAGAGTTACATCTTTCCCTTCAAGAAGCCTTTCGCTAAGGCTGTTCTTGTGGAATTGGCAAAGGGATATTTGGAAGCCCATAGAGGGCTATGGTGAAAAAGGAAATATCTTCCGTTCAAAACTGGAAAGAAGCTTTCTGAGAAACTGCTCTGTGTTCTGTTAATTCATCTCACAGAGTTACATCTTTCCCTTCAGGAAGCCTTTCGCTAAGGCTGTTCTTGTGGAATTGGCAAAGGGATATTTGGAAGCCCATAGAGGGCTATGGTGAAAAAGGAAATATCTTCCGTTCAAAACTGGAAAGAAGCTTTCTGAGAAACTGCTCTGTGTTCTGTTAATTCATCTCACAGAGTTACATCTTTCCCTTCAAGAAGCCTTTCGCTAAGGCTGTTCTTGTGGAATTGGCAAAGGGATATTTGGAAGCCCATAGAGGGCTATGGTGAAAAAGGAAATATCTTCCGTTCAAAACTGGAAAGAAGCTTTCTGAGAAACTGCTCTGTGTTCTGTTAATTCATCTCACAGAGTTACATCTTTCCCTTCAAGAAGCCTTTCGCTAAGGCTGTTCTTGTGGAATTGGCAAAGGGATATTTGGAAGCCCATAGAGGGCTATGGTGAAAAAGGAAATATCTTCCGTTCAAAACTGGAAAGAAGCTTTCTGAGAAACTGCTCTGTGTTCTGTTAATTCATCTCACAGAGTTACATCTTTCCCTTCAGGAAGCCTTTCGCTAAGGCTGTTCTTGTGGAATTGGCAAAGGGATATTTGGAAGCCCATAGAGGGCTATGGTGAAAAAGGAAATATCTTCCGTTCAAAACTGGAAAGAAGCTTTCTGAGAAACTGCTCTGTGTTCTGTTAATTCATCTCACAGAGTTACATCTTTCCCTTCAAGAAGCCTTTCGCTAAGGCTGTTCTTGTGGAATTGGCAAAGGGATATTTGGAAGCCCATAGAGGGCTATGGTGAAAAAGGAAATATCTTCCGTTCAAAACTGGAAAGAAGCTTTCTGAGAAACTGCTCTGTGTTCTGTTAATTCATCTCACAGAGTTACATCGTTCCCTTCAAGAAGCCTTTCGCTAAGGCTGTTCTTGTGGAATTGGCAAAGGGATATTTGGAAGCCCATAGAGGGCTATGGTGAAAAAGGAAATATCTTCCGTTCAAAACTGGAAAGAAGCTTTCTGAGAAACTGCTCTGTGTTCTGTTAATTCATCTCACAGAGTTACATCTTTCCCTTCAAGAAGCCTTTCGCTAAGGCTGTTCTTGTGGAATTGGCAAAGGGATATTTGGAAGCCCATAGAGGGCTATGGTGAAAAAGGAAATATCTTCCGTTCAAAACTGGAAAGAAGCTTTCTGAGAAACTGCTCTGTGTTCTGTTAATTCATCTCACAGAGTTATATCTTTCCCTTCAAGAAGCCTTTCGCTAAGGCTGTTCTTGTGGAATTGGCAAAGGGATATTTGGAAGCCCATAGAGGGCTATGGTGAAAAAGGAAATATCTTCCGTTCAAAACTGGAAAGAAGCTTTCTGAGAAACTGCTCTGTGTTCTGTTAATTCATCTCACAGAGTTACATCGTTCCCTTCAAGAAGCCTTTCGCTAAGGCTGTTCTTGTGGAATTGGCAAAGGGATATTTGGAAGCCCATAGAGGGCTATGGTGAAAAAGGAAATATCTTCCGTTCAAAACTGGAAAGAAGCTTTCTGAGAAACTGCTCTGTGTTCTGTTAATTCATCTCACAGAGTTACATCTATCCCTTCAAGAAGCCTTTCGCTAAGGCTGTTCTTGTGGAATTGGCAAAGGGATATTTGGAAGCCCATAGAGGGCTATGGTGAAAAAGGAAATATCTTCCGTTCAAAACTGGAAAGAAGCTTTCTGAGAAACTGCTCTGTGTTCTGTTAATTCATCTCACAGAGTTACATCTTTCCCTTCAAGAAGCCTTTCGCTAAGTCTGTTCTTGTGGAATTGGCAAAGGGATATTTGGAAGCCCATAGAGGGCTATGGTGAAAAAGGAAATATCTTCCGTTCAAAACTGGAAAGAAGCTTTCTGAGAAACTGCTCTGTGTTCTGTTAATTCATCTCACAGAGTTACATCTTTCCCTTCAAGAAGCCTTTCGCTAAGGCTGTTCTTGTGGAATTGGCAAAGGGATATTTGGAAGCCCATAGAGGGCTATGGTGAAAAAGGAAATATCTTCCGTTCAAAACTGGAAAGAAGCTTTCTGAGAAACTGCTCTGTGTTCTGTTAATTCATCTCACAGAGTTACATCTTTCCCTTCAAGAAGCCTTTCGCTAAGGCTGTTCTTGTGGAATTGGCGAAGGGATATTTGGAAGCCCATAGAGGGCTATGGTGAAAAAGGAAATATCTTCCGTTCAAAACTGGAAAGAAGCTTTCTGAGAAACAGCTCTGTGTTCTGTTAATTCATCTCACAGAGTTACATCTTTCCCTTCAAGAAGCCTTTCGCTAAGGCTGTTCTTGTGGAATTGGCAAAGGGATATTTGGAAGCCCATAGAGGGCTATGGTGAAAAAGGAAATATCTTCCGTTCAAAACTGGAAAGAAGCTTTCTGAGAAACTGCTCTGTGTTCTGTTAATTCATCTCACAGAGTTACATCTTTCCCTTCAAGAAGCCTTTCGCTAAGGCTGTTCTTGTGGAATTGGCAAAGGGATATTTGGAAGCCCATAGAGGGCTATGGTGAAAAAGGAAATATCTTCCGTTCAAAACTGGAAAGAAGCTTTCTGAGAAACTGCTCTGTGTTCTGTTAATTCATCTCACAGAGTTACATCTTTCCCTTCAAGAAGCCTTTCGCTAAGGCTGTTCTTGTGGAATTGGCAAAGGGATATTTGGAAGCCCATAGAGGGCTATGGTGAAAAAGGAAATATCTTCCGTTCAAAACTGGAAAGAAGCTTTCTGAGAAACTGCTCTGTGTTCTGTTAATTCATCTCACGGAGTTACATCTTTCCCTTCAAGAAGCCTTTCGCTAAGGCTGTTCTTGTGGAATTGGCAAAGGGATATTTGGAAGCCCATAGACGGCTATGGTGAAAAAGGAAATATCTTCTGTTCAAAACTGGAAAGAAGCTTTCTGAGAAACTGCTCTGTGTTCTGTTAATTCATCTCACAGAGTTACATCTTTCCCTTCAGGAAGCCTTTCGTTAAGGCTGTTCTTGTGGAATTGGCAAAGGGATATTTGGAAGCCCATAGAGGGCTATGGTGAAACAGGAAATATCTTCCGTTCAAAACTGGAAAGAAGCTTTCTGAGAAACTGCTGTGTGTTCTGTTAATTCATCTCACAGAGTTACATCTTTCCCTTCAAGAAGCCTTTCGCTAAGGCTGTTCTTGTGGAATTGGCAAAGGGATATTTGGAAGCCCATAGAGGGCTACGGTGAAAAAGGAGATATCTTCCGTTCAAAACTGGAAAGAAGCTTTCTGAGAAACTGCTCTGTGTTCTGTTAATTCATCTCACAGAGTTACATCTTTCCCTTCAAGAAGCCTTTCGCTAAGGCTGTTCTTGTGGAATTGGCAAAGGGATATTTGGAAGCCCATAGAGGGCTATGGTGAAAAAGGAAATATCTTCCGTTCAAAACTGGAAAGAAGCTTTCTGAGAAACTGCTCTGTGTTCTGTTAATTCATCTCACAGAGTTACATCTTTCCCTTCAAGAAGCCTTTCGCTAAGGCTGTTCTTGTGGAATTGGCAAAGGGATATTTGGAAGCCCGTAGAGGGCTATGGTGAAAAAGGAAATATCTTCCGTTCAAAACTGGAAAGAAGCTTTCTGAGAAACTGCTCTGTGTTCTGTTAATTCATCTCACAGAGTTACATCTTTCCCTTCAAGAAGCCTTTCGCTAAGGCTGTTCTTGTGGAATTGGCAAAGGGATATTTGGAAGCCCATAGAGGGCTACGGTGAAAAAGGAAATATCTTCCGTTCAAAACTGGAAAGAAGCTTTCTGAGAAACTGCTCTGTGTTCTGTTAATTCATCTCACAGAGTTACATCTTTCCCTTCAAGAAGCCTTTCGCTAAGGCTGTTCTTGTGGAATTGGCAAAGGGATATTTGGAAGCCCATAGAGGGCTATGGTGAAAAAGGAAATATCTTCCGTTCAAAACTGGAAAGAAGCTTTCTGAGAAACTGCTCTGTGTTCTGTTAATTCATCTCACAGAGTTACATCTTTCCCTTCAAGAAGCCTTTCGCTAAGGCTGTTCTTGTGGAATTGGCAAAGGGATATTTGGAAGCCCATAGAGGGCTATGGTGAAAAAGGAAATATCTTCCGTTCAAAACTGGAAAGAAGCTTTCTGAGAAACTGCTCTGTGATCTGTTAATTCATCTCACAGAGTTACATCTTTCCCTTCAAGAAGCCTTTCGCTAAGGCTGTTCTTGTGGAATTGGCGAAGGGATATTTGGAAGCCCATAGAGGGCTATGGTGAAAAAGGAAATATCTTCCGTTCAAAACTGGAAAGAAGCTTTCTGAGAAACAGCTCTGTGTTCTGTTAATTCATCTCACAGAGTTACATCTTTCCCTTCAAGAAGCCTTTCGCTAAGGCTGTTCTTGTGGAATTGGCAAAGGGATATTTGGAAGCCCATAGAGGGCTATGGTGAAAAAGGAAATATCTTCCGTTCAAAACTGGAAAGAAGCTTTCTGAGAAACTGCTCTGTGTTCTGTTAATTCATCTCACAGAGTTACATCTTTCCCTTCAAGAAGCCTTTCGCTAAGGCTGTTCTTGTGGAATTGGCAAAGGGATATTTGGAAGCCCATAGAGGGCTATGGTGAAAAAGGAAATATCTTCCGTTCAAAACTGGAAAGAAGCTTTCTGAGAAACTGCTCTGTGTTCTGTTAATTCATCTCACAGAGTTACATCTTTCCCTTCAAGAAGCCTTTCGCTAAGGCTGTTCTTGTGGAATTGGCAAAGGGATATTTGGAAGCCCATAGAGGGCTATGGTGAAAAAGGAAATATCTTCCGTTCAAAACTGGAAAGAAGCTTTCTGAGAAACTGCTCTGTGTTCTGTTAATTCATCTCACGGAGTTACATCTTTCCCTTCAAGAAGCCTTTCGCTAAGGCTGTTCTTGTGGAATTGGCAAAGGGATATTTGGAAGCCCATAGACGGCTATGGTGAAAAAGGAAATATCTTCCGTTCAAAACTGGAAAGAAGCTTTCTGAGAAACTGCTCTGTGTTCTGTTAATTCATCTCACAGAGTTACATCTTTCCCTTCAGGAAGCCTTTCGTTAAGGCTGTTCTTGTGGAATTGGCAAAGGGATATTTGGAAGCCCATAGAGGGCTATGGTGAAAAAGGAAATATCTTCCGTTCAAAACTGGAAAGAAGCTTTCTGAGAAACTGCTCTGTGTTCTGTTAATTCATCTCACGGAGTTACATCTTTCCCTTCAAGAAGCCTTTCGCTAAGGCTGTTCTTGTGGAATTGGCAAAGGGATATTTGGAAGCCCATAGAGGGCTACGGTGAAAAAGGAGATATCTTCCGTTCAAAACTGGAAAGAAGCTTTCTGAGAAACTGCTCTGTGTTCTGTTAATTCATCTCACAGAGTTACATCTTTCCCTTCAAGAAGCCTTTCGCTAAGGCTGCTCTTGTGGAATTGGCAAAGGGATATTTGGAAGCCCATAGAGGGCTATGGTGAAAAAGGAAATATCTTCCGTTCACAACTGGAAAGAAGCTTTCTGAGAAACTGCTCTGTGTTCTGTTAATTCATCTCACAGAGTTACATCTTTCCCTTCAAGAAGCCTTTCGCTAAGGCTGTTCTTGTGGAATTGGCAAAGGGATATTTGGAAGCCCGTAGAGGGCTATGGTGAAAAAGGAAATATCTTCCGTTCAAAACTGGAAAGAAGCTTTCTGAGAAACTGCTCTGTGTTCTGTTAATTCATCTCACAGAGTTACATCTTTCCCTTCAGGAAGCCTTTCGCTAAGGCTGTTCTTGTGGAATTGGCAAAGGGATATTTGGAAGCCCATAGAGGGCTACGGTGAAAAAGGAAATATCTTCCGTTCAAAACTGGAAAGAAGCTTTCTGAGAAACTGCTCTGTGTTCTGTTAATTCATCTCACAGAGTTACATCTTTCCCTTCAAGAAGCCTTTCGCTAAGGCTGTTCTTGTGGAATTGGCAAAGGGATATTTGGAAGCCCATAGAGGGCTATGGTGAAAAAGGAAATATCTTCCGTTCAAAACTGGAAAGAAGCTTTCTGAGAAACTGCTCTGTGTTCTGTTAATTCATCTCACAGAGTTACATCTTTCCCTTCAAGAAGCCTTTCGCTAAGGCTGTTCTTGTGGAATTGGCAAAGGGATATTTGGAAGCCCATAGAGGGCTACGGTGAAAAAGGAAATATCTTCCGTTCAAAACTGGAAAGAAGCTTTCTGAGAAACTGATCTGTGTTCTGTTAATTCATGTCACAGAGTTACATCTTTCCCTTCAAGAAGCCTTTCGCTAAGGCTGTTCTTGTGGAATTGGCAAAGGGATATTTGGAAGCCCATAGACGGCTATGGTGAAAAAGGAAATATCTTCCGTTCAAAACTGGAAAGAAGCTTTCTGAGAAACTGCTCTGTGTTCTGTTAATTCATCTCACAGAGTTACATCTTTCCCTTCAAGAAGCCTTTCGCTAAGGCTGTTCTTGTGGAATTGGCAAAGGGATATTTGGAAGCCCATAGAGGGCTATGGTGAAAAAGGAAATATCTTCCGTTCAAAACTGGAAAGAAGCTTTCTGAGAAACTGCTCTGTGTTCTGTTAATTCATCTCACAGAGTTACATCTTTCCCTTCAAGAAGCCTTTCGCTAAGGCTGTTCTTGTGGAATTGGCAAAGGGATATTTGGAAGCCCATAGAGGGCTATGGTGAAAAAGGAAATATCTTCCGTTCAAAACTGGAAAGAAGCTTTCTGAGAAACTGCTCTGTGTTCTGTTAATTCATCTCACAGAGTTATATCTTTCCCTTCAAGAAGCCTTTCGCTAAGGCTGTTCTTGTGGAATTGGCAAAGGGATATTTGGAAGCCCATAGAGGGCTATGGTGAAACAGGAAATATCTTCCGTTCAAAACTGGAAAGAAGCTTTCTGAGAAACTGCTCTGTGTTCTGTTAATTCATCTCACAGAGTTACATCTTTCCCTTCAAGAAGCCTTTCGCTAAGGCTGTTCTTGTGGAATTGGCAAAGGGATATTTGGAAGCCCATAGAGGGCTATGGTGAAAAAGGAAATATCTTCCGTTCAAAACTGGAAAGAAGCTTTCTGAGAAACTGCTCTGTGTTCTGTTAATTCATCTCACGGAGTTACATCTTTCCCTTCAAGAAGCCTTTCGCTAAGGCTGTTCTTGTGGAATTGGCAAAGGGATATTTGGAAGCCCATAGAGGGCTATGGTGAAAAAGGAAATATCTTCCGTTCAAAACTGGAAAGAAGCTTTCTGAGAAACTGCTCTGTGTTCTGTTAATTCATCTCACAGAGTTACATCTTTCCCTTCAAGAAGCCTTTCGCTAAGGCTGTTCTTGTGGAATTGGCAAAGGGATATTTGGAAGCCCATAGAGGGCTATGGTGAAAAAGGAAATATCTTCCGTTCAAAACTGGAAAGAAGCTTTCTGAGAAACTGCTCTGTGTTCTGTTAATTCATCTCACAGAGTTACATCTTTCCCTTCAAGAAGCCTTTCGCTAAGGCTGTTCTTGTGGAATTGGCAAAGGGATATTTGGAAGCCCATAGAGGGCTATGGTGAAAAAGGAAATATCTTCCGTTCAAAACTGGAAAGAAGCTTTCTGAGAAACTGCTCTGTGTTCTGTTAATTCATCTCACAGAGTTACATCTTTCCCTTCAAGAAGCCTTTCGCTAAGGCTGTTCTTGTGGAATTGGCAAAGGGATATTTGGAAGCCCATAGAGGGCTATGGTGAAAAAGGAAATATCTTCCGTTCAAAACTGGAAAGAAGCTTTCTGAGAAACTGCTCTGTGTTCTGTTAATTCATCTCACAGAGTTACATCTTTCCCTTCAGGAAGCCTTTCGCTAAGGCTGTTCTTGTGGAATTGGCAAAGGGATATTTGGAAGCCCATAGAGGGCTATGGTGAAAAAGGAAATATCTTCCGTTCAAAACTGGAAAGAAGCTTTCTGAGAAACTGCTCTGTGTTCTGTTAATTCATCTCACAGAGTTACATCTTTCCCTTCAAGAAGCCTTTCGCTAAGGCTGTTCTTGTGGAATTGGCAAAGGGATATTTGGAAGCCCATAGAGGGCTACGGTGAAAAAGGAAATATCTTCCGTTCAAAACTGGAAAGAAGCTTTCTGAGAAACTGCTCTGTGTTCTGTTAATTCATCTCACAGAGTTACATCTTTCCCTTCAAGAAGCCTTTCGCTAAGGCTGTTCTTGTGGAATTGGCAAAGGGATATTTGGAAGCCCATAGAGGGCTATGGTGAAAAAGGAAATATCTTCCGTTCACAACTGGAAAGAAGCTTTCTGAGAAACTGCTCTGTGTTCTGTTAATTCATCTCACAGAGTTACATCTTTCCCTTCAAGAAGCCTTTCGCTAAGGCTGTTCTTGTGGAATTGGCAAAGGGATATTTGGAAGCCCATAGAGGGCTATGGTGAAAAAGGAAATATCTTCCGTTCAAAACTGGAAAGAAGCTTTCTGAGAAAGTGCTCTGTGTTCTGTTAATTCATCTCACAGAGTTACATTTTTCCCTTCAAGAAGCCTTTCGCTAAGGCTGTTCTTGTGGAATTGGCAAAGGGATATTTGGAAGCCCATAGAGGGCTACGGTGAAAAAGGAAATATCTTCCGTTCAAAACTGGAAAGAAGCTTTCTGAGAAACTGCTCTGTGTTCTGTTAATTCATCTCACAGAGTTACATCTTTCCCTTCAAGAAGCCTTTCGCTAAGGCTGTTCTTGTGGAATTGGCAAAGGGATATTTGGAAGCCCATAGAGGGCTATGGTGAAAAAGGAAATATCTTCCGTTCAAAACTGGAAAGAAGCTTTCTGAGAAACTGCTCCGTGTTCTGTTAATTCATCTCACAGAGTTACATCATTCCCTTCAAGAAGCCTTTCGCTAAGGCTGTTCTTGTGGAATTGGCAAAGGGATATTTGGAAGCCCATAGAGGGCTATGGTGAAAAAGGAAATATCTTCCGTTCAAAACTGGAAAGAAGCTTTCTGAGAAACTGCTCTGCGTTCTGTTAGTTCATCTCACAGAGTTACATCTTTCCCTTCAAGAAGCCTTTCGCTAAGGCTGTTCTTGTGGAATTGGCAAAGGGATATTTGGAAGCCCATAGAGGGCTATGGTGAAAAAGGAAATATCTTCCGTTCAAAACTGGAAAGAAGCTTTCTGAGAAACTGCTCTGTGTTCTGTTAATTCATCTCACAGAGTTACATCTTTCCCTTCAAGAAGCCTTTCGCTAAGGCTGTTCTTGTGGAATTGGCAAAGGGATATTTGGAAGCCCATAGAGGGCTATGGTGAAAAAGGAAATATCTTCCGTTCAAAACTGGAAAGAAGCTTTCTGAGAAACTGCTCTGTGTTCTGTTAATTCATCTCACAGAGTTACATCTTTCCCTTCAGGAAGCCTTTCGCTAAGGCTGTTCTTGTGGAATTGGCAAAGGGATATTTGGAAGCCCATAGAGGGCTATGGTGAAACAGGAAATATCTTCCGTTCAAAACTGGAAAGAAGCTTTCTGAGAAACTGCTCTGTGTTCTGTTAATTCATTTCACAGAGTTACATCTTTCCCTTCAAGAAGCCTTTCGCTAAGGCTGTTCTTGTGGAATTGGCAAAGGGATATTTGGAAGCCCATAGAGGGCTATGGTGAAAAAGGAAATATCTTCCGTTCAAAACTGGAAAGAAGCTTTCTGAGAAACTGCTCTGTGTTCTGTTAATTCATCTCACAGAGTTACATCTTTCCCTTCAAGAAGCCTTTCGCTAAGGCTGTTCTTGTGGAATTGGCAAAGGGATATTTGGAAGCCCATAGAGGGCTACGGTGAAAAAGGAAATATCTTCCGTTCAAAACTGGAAAGAAGCTTTCTGAGAAACTGCTCTGTGTTCTGTTAATTCATCTCACAGAGTTACATCTTTCCCTTCAAGAAGCCTTTCGCTAAGGCTGTTCTTGTGGAATTGGCAAAGGGATATTTGGAAGCCCATAGAGGGCTATGGTGAAAAAGGAAATATCTTCCGTTCAAAACTGGAAAGAAGCTTTCTGAGAAACTGCTCTGTGTTCTGTTAATTCATCTCACAGAGTTACATCTTTCCCTTCAAGAAGCCTTTCGCTAAGGCTGTTCTTGTGGAATTGGCAAAGGGATATTTGGAAGCCCATAGAGGGCTATGGTGAAAAAGGAAATATCTTCCGTTCAAAACTGGAAAGAAGCTTTCTGAGAAACTGCTCTGTGTTCTGTTAATTCATCTCACGGAGTTACATCTTTCCCTTCAAGAAGCCTTTCGCTAAGGCTGTTCTTGTGGAATTGGCAAAGGGATATTTGGAAGCCCATAGACGGCTATGGTGAAAAAGGAAATATCTTCTGTTCAAAACTGGAAAGAAGCTTTCTGAGAAACTGCTCTGTGTTCTGTTAATTCATCTCACGGAGTTACATCTTTCCCTTCAGGAAGCCTTTCGTTAAGGCTGTTCTTGTGGAATTGGCAAAGGGATATTTGGAAGCCCATAGAGGGCTATGGTGAAAAAGGAAATATCTTCCGTTCACAACTGGAAAGAAGCTTTCTGAGAAACTGCTCTGTGTTCTGTTAATTCATCTCACAGAGTTACATCTTTCCCTTCAAGAAGCCTTTCGCTAAGGCTGTTCTTGTGGAATTGGCAAAGGGATATTTGGAAGCCCATAGAGGGCTACGGTGAAAAAGGAGATATCTTTCGTTCAAAACTGGAAAGAAGCTTTCTGAGAAACTGCTCTGTGTTCTGTTAATTCATCTCACAGAGTTACATCTTTCCCTTCAAGAAGCCTTTCGCTAAGGCTGTTCTTGTGGAATTGGCAAAGGGATATTTGGAAGCCCATAGAGGGCTATGGTGAAAAAGGAAATATCTTCCGTTCAAAACTGGAAAGAAGCTTTCTGAGAAACTGCTCTGTGTTCTGTTAATTCATCTCACAGAGTTACATCTTTCCCTTCAAGAAGCCTTTCGCTAAGGCTGTTCTTGTGGAATTGGCAAAGGGATATTTGGAAGCCCGTAGAGGGCTATGGTGAAAAAGGAAATATCTTCCGTTCAAAACTGGAAAGAAGCTTTCTGAGAAACTGCTCTGTGTTCTGTTAATTCATCTCACAGAGTTACATCTTTCCCTTCAAGAAGCCTTTCGCTAAGGCTGTTCTTGTGGAATTGGCAAAGGGATATTTGGAAGCCCATAGAGGGCTACGGTGAAAAAGGAAATATCTTCCGTTCAAAACTGGAAAGAAGCTTTCTGAGAAACTGCTCTGTGTTCTGTTAATTCATCTCACAGAGTTACATCTTTCCCTTCAAGAAGCCTTTCGCTAAGGCTGTTCTTGTGGAATTGGCAAAGGGATATTTGGAAGCCCATAGAGGGCTATGGTGAAAAAGGAAATATCTTCCGTTCAAAACTGGAAAGAAGCTTTCTGAGAAACTGCTCTGTGTTCTGTTAATTCATCTCACAGAGTTACATCTTTCCCTTCAAGAAGCCTTTCGCTAAGGCTGTTCTTGTGGAATTGGCAAAGGGATATTTGGAGCCCATAGAGGGCTATGGTGAAAAAGGAAATATCTTCCGTTCAAAACTGGAAAGAAGCTTTCTGAGAAACTGCTCTGTGTTCTGTTAATTCATCTCACAGAGTTACATCTTTCCCTTCAAGAAGCCTTTCGCTAAGGCTGTTCTTGTGGAATTGGCAAAGGGATATTTGGAAGCCCATAGAGGGCTATGGTGAAAAAGGAAATATCTTCCGTTCAAAACTGGAAAGAAGCTTTCTGAGAAACTGCTCTGTGTTCTGTTAATTCATCTCACAGAGTTACATCTTTCCCTTCAAGAAGCCTTTCTCTAAGGCTGTTCTTGTGGAATTGGCAAAGGGATATTTGGAAGCCCATAGAGGGCTATGGTGAAAAAGGAAATATCTTCCGTTCAAAACTGGAAAGAAGCTTTCTGAGAAACTGCTCTGTGTTCTGTTAATTCATCTCACAGAGTTACATCTTTCCCTTCAAGAAGCCTTTCGCTAAGGCTGTTCTTGTGGAATTGGCAAAGGGATATTTGGAAGCCCATAGAGGGCTATGGTGAAAAAGGAAATATCTTCCGTTCAAAACTGGAAAGAAGCTTTCTGAGAAACTGCTCTGTGTTCTGTTAATTCATCTCACAGAGTTACATCTTTCCCTTCAAGAAGCCTTTCGCTAAGGCTGTTCTTGTGGAATTGGCAAAGGGATATTTGGAAGCCCATAGAGGGCTATGGTGAAAAAGGAAATATCTTCCGTTCAAAACTGGAAAGAAGCTTTCTGAGAAACTGCTCTGTGTTCTGTTAATTCATCTCACAGAGTTACATCTTTCCCTTCAAGAAGCCTTTCGCTAAGGCTGTTCTTGTGGAATTGGCAAAGGGATATTTGGAAGCCCATAGAGGGCTATGGTGAAAAAGGAAATATCTTCCGTTCAAAACTGGAAAGAAGCTTTCTGAGAAACTGCTCTGTGTTCTGTTAATTCATCTCACAGAGTTACATCTTTCCCTTCAAGAAGCCTTTCGCTAAGGCTGTTCTTGTGGAATTGGCAAAGGGATATTTGGAGCCCATAGAGGGCTATGGTGAAAAAGGAAATATCTTCCGTTCAAAACTGGAAAGAACTTTCTGAGAAACTGCTCTGTGTTCTGTTAATTCATCTCACAGAGTTACATCTTTCCCTTCAAGAAGCCTTTCGCTAAGGCTGTTCTTGTGGAATTGGCAAAGGGATATTTGGAAGCCCATAGAGGGCTATGGTGAAAAAGGAAATATCTTCCGTTCAAAACTGGAAAGAAGCTTTCTGAGAAACTGCTCTGTGTTCTGTTAATTCATCTCACAGAGTTACATCTTTCCCTTCAAGAAGCCTTTCGCTAAGGCTGTTCTTGTGGAATTGGCAAAGGGATATTTGGAGCCCATAGAGGGCTATGGTGAAAAAGGAAATATCTTCCGTTCAAAACTGGAAAGAAGCTTTCTGAGAAACTGCTCTGTGTTCTGTTAATTCATCTCACAGAGTTACATCTTTCCCTTCAAGAAGCCTTTCGCTAAGGCTGTTCTTGTGGAATTGGCAAAGGGATATTTGGAAGCCCATAGAGGGCTATGGTGAAAAAGGAAATATCTTCCGTTCAAAACTGGAAAGAAGCTTTCTGAGAAACTGCTCTGTGTTCTGTTAATTCATCTCACAGAGTTACATCTTTCCCTTCAAGAAGCCTTTCGCTAAGGCTGTTCTTGTGGAATTGGCAAAGGGATATTTGGAAGCCCATAGAGGGCTATGGTGAAAAAGGAAATATCTTCCGTTCAAAACTGGAAAGAAGCTTTCTGAGAAACTGCTCTGTGTTCTGTTAATTCATCTCACAGAGTTACATCTTTCCCTTCAAGAAGCCTTTCGCTAAGGCTGTTCTTGTGGAATTGGCAAAGGGATATTTGGAAGCCCATAGAGGGCTATGGTGAAAAAGGAAATATCTTCCGTTCAAAACTGGAAAGAAGCTTTCTGAGAAACTGCTCTGTGTTCTGTTAATTCATCTCACAGAGTTACATCTTTCCCTTCAACAAGCCTTTCGCTAAGGCTGTTCTTGTGGAATTGGCAAAGGGATATTTGGAAGCCCATAGAGGGCTATGGTGAAAAAGGAAATATCTTCCGTTCAAAACTGGAAAGAAGCTTTCTGAGAAACTGCTCTGTGTTCTGTTAATTCATCTCACAGAGTTACATCTTTCCCTTCAGGAAGCCTTTCGCTAAGGCTGTTCTTGTGGAATTGGCAAAGGGATATTTGGAAGCCCATAGAGGGCTATGGTGAAAAAGGAAATATCTTCCGTTCAAAACTGGAAAGAAGCTTTCTGAGAAACTGCTCTGTGTTCTGTTAATTCATCTCACAGAGTTACATCTTTCCCTTCAGGAAGCCTTTCGCTAAGGCTGTTCTTGTGGAATTGGCAAAGGGATATTTGGAAGCCCATAGAGGACTATGGTGAAACAGGAAATATCTTCCGTTCAAAACTGGAAAGAAGCTTTCTGAGAAACTGCTCTGTGTTCTGTTAATTCATTTCACAGAGTTACATCTTTCCCTTCAAGAAGCCTTTCGCTAAGGCTGTTCTTGTGGAATTGGCAAAGGGATATTTGGAAGCCCATAGAGGGCTATGGTGAAAAAGGAAATATCTTCCGTTCAAAACTGGAAAGAAGCTTTCTGAGAAACTGCTCTGTGTTCTGTTAATTCATCTCACAGAGTTACATCTTTCCCTTCAAGAAGCCTTTCGCTAAGGCTGTTCTTGTGGAATTGGCAAAGGGATATTTGGAAGCCCATAGAGGGCTACGGTGAAAAAGGAAATATCTTCCGTTCAAAACTGGAAAGAAGCTTTCTGAGAAACTGCTCTGTGTTCTGTTAATTCATCTCACAGAGTTACATCTTTCCCTTCAAGAAGCCTTTCGCTAAGGCTGTTCTTGTGGAATTGGCAAAGGGATATTTGGAAGCCCGTAGAGGGCTATGGTGAAAAAGGAAATATCTTCCGTTCAAAACTGGAAAGAAGCTTTCTGAGAAACTGCTCTGTGTTCTGTTAATTCATCTCACAGAGTTACATCTTTCCCTTCAAGAAGCCTTTCGCTAAGGCTGTTCTTGTGGAATTGGCAAAGGGATATTTGGAAGCCCATAGAGGGCTACGGTGAAAAAGGAAATATCTTCCGTTCAAAACTGGAAAGAAGCTTTCTGAGAAACTGCTCTGTGTTCTGTTAATTCATCTCACAGAGTTACATCTTTCCCTTCAAGAAGCCTTTCGCTAAGGCTGTTCTTGTGGAATTGGCAAAGGGATATTTGGAAGCCCATAGAGGGCTATGGTGAAAAAGGAAATATCTTCCGTTCAAAACTGGAAAGAAGCTTTCTGAGAAACTGCTCTGTGTTCTGTTAATTCATCTCACAGAGTTACATCTTTCCCTTCAAGAAGCCTTTCGCTAAGGCTGTTCTTGTGGAATTGGCAAAGGGATATTTGGAAGCCCGTAGAGGGCTATGGTGAAAAAGGAAATATCTTCCGTTCAAAACTGGAAAGAAGCTTTCTGAGAAACTGCTCTGTGTTCTGTTAATTCATCTCACAGAGTTACATCTTTCCCTTCAAGAAGCCTTTCGCTAAGGCTGTTCTTGTGGAATTGGCAAAGGGATATTTGGAAGCCCATAGAGGGCTATGGTGAAAAAGGAAATATCTTCCGTTCAAAACTGGAAAGAAGCTTTCTGAGAAACTGCTCTGTGTTCTGTTAATTCATCTCACAGAGTTATATCTTTCCCTTCAAGAAGCCTTTCGCTAAGGCTGTTCTTGTGGAATTGGCAAAGGGATATTTGGAAGCCCATAGAGGGCTATGGTGAAAAAGGAAATATCTTCCGTTCAAAACTGGAAAGAAGCTTTCTCAGAAACTGCTCTGTGTTCTGTTAATTCATCTCACAGAGTTATATCTTTCCCTTCAAGAAGCCTTTCGCTAAGGCTGTTCTTGTGGAATTGGCAAAGGGATATTTGGAAGCCCATAGAGGGCTATGGTGAAAAAGGAAATATCTTCCGTTCAAAACTGGAAAGAAGCTTTCTGAGAAACTGCTCTGTGTTCTGTTAATTCATCTCACAGAGTTACATCGTTCCCTTCAAGAAGCCTTTCGCTAAGGCTGTTCTTATGGAATTGGCAAAGGGATATTTGGAAGCCCATAGAGGGCTATGGTGAAAAAGGAAATATCTTCCGTTCAAAACTGGAAAGAAGCTTTCTGAGAAACTGCTCTGTGTTCTGTTAATTCATCTCACAGAGTTACATCTTTCCCTTCAAGAAGCCTTTCGCTAAGGCTGTTCTTGTGGAATTGGCAAAGGGATATTTGGAAGCCCATAGAGGGCTATGGTGAAAAAGGAAATATCTTCCGTTCAAAACTGGAAAGAAGCTTTCTGAGAAACTGCTCTGTGTTCTGTTAATTCATCTCACAGAGTTACATCTTTCCCTTCAAGAAGCCTTTCGCTAAGGCTGTTCTTGTGGAATTGGCAAAGGGATATTTGGAAGCCCATAGAGGGCTATGGTGAAAAAGGAAATATCTTCCGTTCAAAACTGGAAAGAAGCTTTCTGAGAAACTGCTCTGTGTTCTGTTAATTCATCTCACAGAGTTACATCTTTCCCTTCAAGAAGCCTTTCGCTAAGGCTGTTCTTGTGGAATTGGCAAAGGGATATTTGGAAGCCCATAGAGGGCTATGGTGAAAAAGGAAATATCTTCCGTTCAAAACTGGAAAGAAGCTTTCTGAGAAACTGCTCTGTGTTCTGTTAATTCATCTCACAGAGTTACATCTTTCCCTTCAAGAAGGCTTTCGCTAAGGCTGTTCTTGTGGAATTGGCAAAGGGATATTTGGAAGCCCGTAGAGGGCTATGGTGAAAAAGGAAATATCTTCCGTTCAAAACTGGAAAGAAGCTTTCTGAGAAACTGCTCTGTGTTCTGTTAATTCATCTCACAGAGTTACATCTTTCCCTTCAAGAAGCCTTTCGCTAAGGCTGTTCTTGTGGAATTGGCAAAGGGATATTTGGAAGCCCATAGAGGGCTATGGTGAAAAAGGAAATATCTTCCGTTCAAAACTGGAAAGAAGCTTTCTGAGAAACTGCTCTGTGTTCTGTTAATTCATCTCACAGAGTTACATCTTTCCCTTCAAGAAGCCTTTCGCTAAGGCTGTTCTTGTGGAATTGGCAAAGGGATATTTGGAAGCCCATAGAGGGCTATGGTGAAAAAGGAAATATCTTCCGTTCAAAACTGGAAAGAAGCTTTCTGAGAAACTGCTCTGTGTTCTGTTAATTCATCTCACAGAGTTACATCTTTCCCTTCAAGAAGCCTTTCGCTAAGGCTGTTCTTGTGGAATTGGCAAAGGGATATTTGGAAGCCCATAGAGGGCTATGGTGAAAAAGGAAATATCTTCCGTTCAAAACTGGAAAGAAGCTTTCTGAGAAACTGCTCTGTGTTCTGTTAATTCATCTCACAGAGTTATATCTTTCCCTTCAAGAAGCCTTTCGCTAAGGCTGTTCTTGTGGAATTGGCAAAGGGATATTTGGAAGCCCATAGAGGGCTATGGTGAAAAAGGAAATATCTTCCGTTCAAAACTGGAAAGAAGCTTTCTGAGAAACTGCTCTGTGTTCTGTTAATTCATCTCACAGAGTTACATCTTTCCCTTCAAGAAGCCTTTCGCTAAGGCTGTTCTTGTGGAATTGGCAAAGGGATATTTGGAAGCCCATAGAGGGCTATGGTGAAAAAGGAAATATCTTCCGTTCAAAACTGGAAAGAAGCTTTCTGAGAAACTGCTCTGTGTTCTGTTAATTCATCTCACAGAGTTACATCTTTCCCTTCAAGAAGCCTTTCGCTAAGTCTGTTCTTGTGGAATTGGCAAAGGGATATTTGGAAGCCCATAGAGGGCTATGGTGAAAAAGGAAATATCTTCCGTTCAAAACTGGAAAGAAGCTTTCTGAGAAACTGCTCTGTGTTCTGTTAATTCATCTCACAGAGTTACATCTTTCCCTTCAAGAAGCCTTTCGCTAAGGCTGTTCTTGTGGAATTGACAAAGGGATATTTGGAAGCCCATAGAGGGCTATGGTGAAAAAGGAAATATCTTCCGTTCAAAACTGGAAAGAAGCTTTCTGAGAAACTGCTCTGTGTTCTGTTAATTCATCTCACAGAGTTACATCTTTCCCTTCAAGAAGCCTTTCGCTAAGGCTGTTCTTGTGGAATTGGCGAAGGGATATTTGGAAGCCCATAGAGGGCTATGGTGAAAAAGGAAATATCTTCCGTTCAAAACTGGAAAGAAGCTTTCTGAGAAACAGCTCTGTGTTCTGTTAATTCATCTCACAGAGTTACATCTTTCCCTTCAAGAAGCCTTTCGCTAAGGCTGTTCTTGTGGAATTGGCAAAGGGATATTTGGAAGCCCATAGAGGGCTATGGTGAAAAAGGAAATATCTTCCGTTCAAAACTGGAAAGAAGCTTTCTGAGAAACTGCTCTGTGTTCTGTTAATTCATCTCACAGAGTTACATCTTTCCCTTCAAGAAGCCTTTCGCTAAGGCTGTTCTTGTGGAATTGGCAAAGGGATATTTGGAAGCCCATAGAGGGCTATGGTGAAAAAGGAAATATCTTCCGTTCAAAACTGGAAAGAAGCTTTCTGAGAAACTGCTCTGTGTTCTGTTAATTCATCTCACAGAGTTACATCTTTCCCTTCAAGAAGCCTTTCGCTAAGGCTGTTCTTGTGGAATTGGCAAAGGGATATTTGGAAGCCCATAGAGGGCTATGGTGAAAAAGGAAATATCTTCCGTTCAAAACTGGAAAGAAGCTTTCTGAGAAACTGCTCTGTGTTCTGTTAATTCATCTCACGGAGTTACATCTTTCCCTTCAAGAAGCCTTTCGCTAAGGCTGTTCTTGTGGAATTGGCAAAGGGATATTTGGAAGCCCATAGACGGCTATGGTGAAAAAGGAAATATCTTCTGTTCAAAACTGGAAAGAAGCTTTCTGAGAAACTGCTCTGTGTTCTGTTAATTCATCTCACGGAGTTACATCTTTCCCTTCAAGAAGCCTTTCGCTAAGGCTGTTCTTGTGGAATTGGCAAAGGGATATTTGGAAGCCCATAGAGGGCTATGGTGAAAAAGGAAATATCTTCCGTTCAAAACTGGAAAGAAGCTTTCTGAGAAACTGCTCTGTGTTCTGTTAATTCATCTCACAGAGTTACATCTTTCCCTTCAAGAAGCCTTTCGCTAAGGCTGTTCTTGTGGAATTGGCAAAGGGATATTTGGAAGCCCATAGAGGGCTATGGTGAAAAAGGAAATATCTTCCGTTCAAAACTGGAGAGAAGCTTTCTGAGAAACTGCTCTGTGTTCTGTTAATTCATCTCACGGAGTTACATCTTTCCCTTCAAGAAGCCTTTCGCTAAGGCTGTTCTTGTGGAATTGGCAAAGGGATATTTGGAAGCCCATAGACGGCTATGGTGAAAAAGGAAATATCTTCTGTTCAAAACTGGAAAGAAGCTTTCTGAGAAACTGCTCTGTGTTCTGTTAATTCATCTCACAGAGTTACATCTTTCCCTTCAGGAAGCCTTTCGTTAAGGCTGTTCTTGTGGAATTGGCAAAGGGATATTTGGAAGCCCATAGAGGGCTATTGTGAAAAAGGAAATATCTTCCGTTCAAAACTGGAAAGAAGCTTTCTGAGAAACTGCTCTGTGTTCTGTTAATTCATCTCACAGAGTTACATCTTTCCCTTCAAGAAGCCTTTCGCTAAGGCTGTTCTTGTGGAATTGGCAAAGGGATATTTGGAAGCCCATAGAGGGCTACGGTGAAAAAGGAGATATCTTCCGTTCAAAACTGGAAAGAAGCTTTCTGAGAAACTGCTCTGTGTTCTGTTAATTCATCTCACAGAGTTACATCTTTCCCTTCAAGAAGCCTTTCGCTAAGGCTGTTCTTGTGGAATTGGCAAAGGGATATTTGGAAGCCCATAGAGGGCTATGGTGAAAAAGGAAATATCTTCCGTTCAAAACTGGAAAGAAGCTTTCTGAGAAACTGCTCTGTGTTCTGTTAATTCATCTCACAGAGTTATATCTTTCCCTTCAAGAAGCCTTTCGCTAAGGCTGTTCTTGTGGAATTGGCAAAGGGATATTTGGAAGCCCATAGAGGGCTATGGTGAAAAAGGAAATATCTTCCGTTCAAAACTGGAAAGAAGCTTTCTGAGAAACTGCTCTGTGTTCTGTTAATTCATCTCACAGAGTTACATCGTTCCCTTCAAGAAGCCTTTCGCTAAGGCTGTTCTTGTGGAATTGGCAAAGGGATATTTGGAAGCCCATAGAGGGCTATGGTGAAAAAGGAAATATCTTCCGTTCAAAACTGGAAAGAAGCTTTCTGAGAAACTGCTCTGTGTTCTGTTAATTCATCTCACAGAGTTACATCTTTCCCTTCAAGAAGCCTTTCGCTAAGGCTGTTCTTGTGGAATTGGCAAAGGGATATTTGGAAGCCCATAGAGGGCTATGGTGAAAAAGGAAATATCTTCCGTTCAAAACTGGAAAGAAGCTTTCTGAGAAACTGCTCTGTGTTCTGTTAATTCATCTCACAGAGTTACATCTTTCCCTTCAAGAAGCCTTTCGCTAAGTCTGTTCTTGTGGAATTGGCAAAGGGATATTTGGAAGCCCATAGAGGGCTATGGTGAAAAAGGAAATATCTTCCGTTCAAAACTGGAAAGAAGCTTTCTGAGAAACTGCTCTGTGTTCTGTTAATTCATCTCACAGAGTTACATCTTTCCCTTCAAGAAGCCTTTCGCTAAGGCTGTTCTTGTGGAATTGGCAAAGGGATATTTGGAAGCCCATAGAGGGCTATGGTGAAAAAGGAAATATCTTCCGTTCAAAACTGGAAAGAAGCTTTCTGAGAAACTGCTCTGTGTTCTGTTAATTCATCTCACAGAGTTACATCTTTCCCTTCAAGAAGCCTTTCGCTAAGGCTGTTCTTGTGGAATTGGCGAAGGGATATTTGGAAGCCCATAGAGGGCTATGGTGAAAAAGGAAATATCTTCCGTTCAAAACTGGAAAGAAGCTTTCTGAGAAACAGCTCTGTGTTCTGTTAATTCATCTCACAGAGTTACATCTTTCCCTTCAAGAAGCCTTTCGCTAAGGCTGTTCTTGTGGAATTGGCAAAGGGATATTTGGAAGCCCATAGAGGGCTATGGTGAAAAAGGAAATATCTTCCGTTCAAAACTGGAAAGAAGCTTTCTGAGAAACTGCTCTGTGTTCTGTTAATTCATCTCACAGAGTTACATCTTTCCCTTCAAGAAGCCTTTCGCTAAGGCTGTTCTTGTGGAATTGGCAAAGGGATATTTGGAAGCCCATAGAGGGCTATGGTGAAAAAGGAAATATCTTCCGTTCAAAACTGGAAAGAAGCTTTCTGAGAAACTGCTCTGTGTTCTGTTAATTCATCTCACAGAGTTACATCTTTCCCTTCAAGAAGCCTTTCGCTAAGTCTGTTCTTGTGGAATTGGCAAAGGGATATTTGGAAGCCCATAGAGGGCTATGGTGAAAAAGGAAATATCTTCCGTTCAAAACTGGAAAGAAGCTTTCTGAGAAACTGCTCTGTGTTCTGTTAATTCATCTCACGGAGTTACATCTTTCCCTTCAAGAAGCCTTTCGCTAAGGCTGTTCTTGTGGAATTGGCAAAGGGATATTTGGAAGCCCATAGAGGGCTACGGTGAAAAAGGAAATATCTTCCGTTCAAAACTGGAAAGAAGCTTTCTGAGAAACTGCTCTGTGTTCTGTTAATTCATCTCACAGAGTTACATCTTTCCCTTCAAGAAGCCTTTCGCTAAGGCTGTTCTTGTGGAATTGGCAAAGGGATATTTGGAAGCCCATAGAGGGCTACGGTGAAAAAGGAAATATCTTCCGTTCAAAACTGGAAAGAAGCTTTCTGAGAAACTGCTCTGTGTTCTGTTAATTCATCTCACAGAGTTACATCTTTCCCTTCAAGAAGCCTTTCGCTAAGGCTGTTCTTGTGGAATTGGCAAAGGGATATTTGGAAGCCAATAGAGGGCTATGGTGAAAAAGGAAATATCTTCCGTTCAAAACTGGAAAGAAGCTTTCTGAGAAACTGCTCCGTGTTCTGTTAATTCATCTCACAGAGTTACATCTTTCCCTTCAAGAAGCCTTTCGCTAAGGCTGTTCTTGTGGAATTGGCAAAGGGATATTTGGAAGCCCATAGAGGGCTATGGTGAAAAAGGAAATATCTTCCGTTCAAAACTGGAAAGAAGCTTTCTGAGAAACTGCTCTGTGTTCTGTTAGTTCATCTCACAGAGTTACATCTTTCCCTTCAAGAAGCCTTTCGCTAAGGCTGTTCTTGTGGAATTGGCAAAGGGATATTTGGAAGCCCATAGAGGGCTATGGTGAAAAAGGAAATATCTTCCGTTCAAAACTGGAAAGAAGCTTTCTGAGAAACTGCTCTGTGTTCTGTTAATTCATCTCACAGAGTTACATCTTTCCCTTCAAGAAGCCTTTCGCTAAGGCTGTTCTTGTGGAATTGGCAAAGGGATATTTGGAAGCCCATAGAGGGCTATGGTGAAAAAGGAAATATCTTCCGTTCAAAACTGGAAAGAAGCTTTCTGAGAAACTGCTCTGTGTTCTGTTAATTCATCTCACAGAGTTACATCTTTCCCTTCAGGAAGCCTTTCGCTAAGGCTGTTCTTGTGGAATTGGCAAAGGGATATTTGGAAGCCC
Organism: Chlorocebus sabaeus; assembly: GCF_047675955.1. Classification (NCBI taxonomy): domain Eukaryota; kingdom Metazoa; phylum Chordata; class Mammalia; order Primates; family Cercopithecidae; genus Chlorocebus; species Chlorocebus sabaeus. The sequence continues at coordinate 51,914 of NW_027327965.1, forward strand.
ATAGAGGGCTATGGTGAAAAAGGAAATATCTTCCGTTCAAAACTGGAAAGAAGCTTTCTGAGAAACTGCTCTGTGTTCTGTTAATTCATCTCACAGAGTTACATCTTTCCCTTCAAGAAGCCTTTCGCTAAGGCTGTTCTTGTGGAATTGGCAAAGGGATATTTGGAAGCCCATAGAGGGCTATGGTGAAACAGGAAATATCTTCCGTTCAAAACTGGAAAGAAGCTTTCTGAGAAACTGCTCTGTGTTCTGTTAATTCATCTCACAGAGTTACATCTTTCCCTTCAAGAAGCCTTTCGCTAAGGCTGTTCTTGTGGAATTGGCAAAGGAATATTTGGAGCCCATAGAGGGCTATGGTGAAAAAGGAAATATCTTCCGTTCAAAACTGGAAAGAAGCTTTCTGAGAAACTGCTCTGTGTTCTGTTAATTCATCTCACAGAGTTACATCTTTCCCTTCAAGAAGCCTTTCGCTAAGGCTGTTCTTGTGGAATTGGCAAAGGGATATTTGGAAGCCCATAGAGGGCTACGGTGAAAAAGGAAATATCTTCCGTTCAAAACTGGAAAGAAGCTTTCTGAGAAACTGCTCTGTGTTCTGTTAATTCATCTCACAGAGTTACATCTTTCCCTTCAAGAAGCCTTTCGCTAAGGCTGTTCTTGTGGAATTGGCAAAGGGATATTTGGAAGCCCATAGAGGGCTATGGTGAAAAAGGAAATATCTTCCGTTCAAAACTGGAAAGAAGCTTTCTGAGAAACTGCTCTGTGTTCTGTTAATTCATCTCACAGAGTTACATCTTTCCCTTCAAGAAGCCTTTCGCTAAGGCTGTTCTTGTGGAATTGGCAAAGGGATATTTGGAAGCCCGTAGAGGGCTATGGTGAAAAAGGAAATATCTTCCGTTCAAAACTGGAAAGAAGCTTTCTGAGAAACTGCTCTGTGTTCTGTTAATTCATCTCACAGAGTTACATCTTTCCCTTCAAGAAGCCTTTCGCTAAGGCTGTTCTTGTGGAATTGGCAAAGGGATATTTGGAAGCCCATAGAGGGCTATGGTGAAAAAGGAAATATCTTCCGTTCAAAACTGGAAAGAAGCTTTCTGAGAAACTGCTCTGTGTTCTCTTAATTCATCTCACAGAGTTACATCTTTCCCTTCAAGAAGCCTTTCGCTAAGGCTGTTCTTGTGGAATTGGCAAAGGGATATTTGGAAGCCCATAGAGGGCTATGGTGAAAAAGGAAATATCTTCCGTTCAAAACTGGAAAGAAGCTTTCTGAGAAACTGCTCTGTGTTCTGTTAATTCATCTCACAGAGTTACATCTTTCCCTTCAAGAAGCCTTTCGCTAAGGCTGTTCTTGTGGAATTGGCAAAGGGATATTTGGAAGCCCATAGAGGGCTATGGTGAAAAAGGAATTATCTTCCGTTCAAAACTGGAAAGAAGCTTTCTGAGAAACTGCTCTGTGTTCTGTTAATTCATCTCACAGAGTTACATCTTTCCCTTCAAGAAGCCTTTCGCTAAGGCTGTTCTTGTGGAATTGGCAAAGGGATATTTGGAAGCCCATAGAGGGCTATGGTGAAAAAGGAAATATCTTCCGTTCAAAACTGGAAAGAAGCTTTCTGAGAAACTGCTCTGTGTTCTGTTAATTCATCTCACAGAGTTACATCTTTCCCTTCAAGAAGCCTTTCGCTAAGGCTGTTCTTGTGGAATTGGCAAAGGGATATTTGGAAGCCCATAGAGGGCTATGGTGAAAAAGGAAATATCTTCCGTTCAAAACTGGAAAGAAGCTTTCTGAGAAACTGCTCTGTGTTCTGTTAATTCATCTCACAGAGTTACATCTTTCCCTTCAGGAAGCCTTTCGCTAAGGCTGTTCTTGTGGAATTGGCAAAGGGATATTTGGAAGCCCATAGAGGGCTATGGTGAAAAAGGAAATATCTTCCGTTCAAAACTGGAAAGAAGCTTTCTGAGAAACTGCTCTGTGTTCTGTTAATTCATCTCACAGAGTTACATCTTTCCCTTCAGGAAGCCTTTCGCTAAGGCTGTTCTTGTGGAATTGGCAAAGGGATATTTGGAAGCCCATAGAGGGCTATGGTGAAACAGGAAATATCTTCCGTTCAAAACTGGAAAGAAGCTTTCTGAGAAACTGCTCTGTGTTCTGTTAATTCATTTCACAGAGTTACATCTTTCCCTTCAAGAAGCCTTTCGCTAAGGCTGTTCTTGTGGAATTGGCAAAGGGATATTTGGAAGCCCATAGAGGGCTATGGTGAAAAAGGAAATATCTTCCGTTCAAAACTGGAAAGAAGCTTTCTGAGAAACTGCTCTGTGTTCTGTTAATTCATCTCACAGAGTTACATCTTTCCCTTCAAGAAGCCTTTCGCTAAGGCTGTTCTTGTGGAATTGGCAAAGGGATATTTGGAAGCCCATAGAGGGCTACGGTGAAAAAGGAAATATCTTCCGTTCAAAACTGGAAAGAAGCTTTCTGAGAAACTGCTCTGTGTTCTGTTAATTCATCTCACAGAGTTACATCTTTCCCTTCAAGAAGCCTTTCGCTAAGGCTGTTCTTCTGGAATTGGCAAAGGGATATTTGGAAGCCCATAGAGGGCTATGGTGAAAAAGGAAATATCTTCCGTTCAAAACTGGAAAGAAGCTTTCTGAGAAACTGCTCTGTGTTCTGTTAATTCATCTCACAGAGTTACATCTTTCCCTTCAAGAAGCCTTTCGCTAAGGCTGTTCTTGTGGAATTGGCAAAGGGATATTTGGAAGCCCATAGAGGGCTATGGTGAAAAAGGAAATATCTTCCGTTCAAAACTGGAAAGAAGCTTTCTGAGAAACTGCTCTGTGTTCTGTTAATTCATCTCACAGAGTTACATCTTTCCCTTCAAGAAGCCTTTCGCTAAGGCTGTTCTTGTGGAATTGGCAAAGGGATATTTGGAAGCCCATAGAGGGCTATGGTGAAAAAGGAAATATCTTCCGTTCAAAACTGGAAAGAAGCTTTCTGAGAAACTGCTCTGTGTTCTGTTAATTCATCTCACAGAGTTACATCTTTCCCTTCAAGAAGCCTTTCGCTAAGGCTGTTCTTGTGGAATTGGCAAAGGGATATTTGGAAGCCCATAGAGGGCTATGGTGAAAAAGGAAATATCTTCCGTTCAAAACTGGAAAGAAGCTTTCTGAGAAACTGCTCTGTGTTCTGTTAATTCATCTCACAGAGTTACATCTTTCCCTTCAAGAAGCCTTTCGCTAAGGCTGTTCTTGTGGAATTGGCAAAGGGATATTTGGAAGCCCATAGAGGGCTATGGTGAAAAAGGAAATATCTTCCGTTCAAAACTGGAAAGAAGCTTTCTGAGAAACTGCTCTGTGTTCTGTTAATTCATCTCACAGAGTTACATCTTTCCCTTCAAGAAGCCTTTCGCTAAGGCTGTTCTTGTGGAATTGGCAAAGGGATATTTGGAAGCCCATAGAGGGCTATGGTGAAAAAGGAAATATCTTCCGTTCAAAACTGGAAAGAAGCTTTCTGAGAAACTGCTCTGTGTTCTGTTAATTCATCTCACAGAGTTATATCTTTCCCTTCAAGAAGCCTTTCGCTAAGGCTGTTCTTGTGGAATTGGCAAAGGGATATTTGGAAGCCCATAGAGGGCTATGGTGAAAAAGGAAATATCTTCCGTTCAAAACTGGAAAGAAGCTTTCTGAGAAACTGCTCTGTGTTCTGTTAATTCATCTCACAGAGTTACATCTTTCCCTTCAAGAAGCCTTTCGCTAAGGCTGTTCTTGTGGAATTGGCAAAGGGATATTTGGAAGCCCATAGAGGGCTATGGTGAAAAAGGAAATATCTTCCGTTCAAAACTGGAAAGAAGCTTTCTGAGAAACTGCTCTGTGTTCTGTTAATTCATCTCACAGAGTTACATCTTTCCCTTCAAGAAGCCTTTCGCTAAGTCTGTTCTTGTGGAATTGGCAAAGGGATATTTGGAAGCCCATAGAGGGCTATGGTGAAAAAGGAAATATCTTCCGTTCAAAACTGGAAAGAAGCTTTCTGAGAAACTGCTCTGTGTTCTGTTAATTCATCTCACAGAGTTACATCTTTCCCTTCAAGAAGCCTTTCGCTAAGGCTGTTCTTGTGGAATTGACAAAGGGATATTTGGAAGCCCATAGAGGGCTATGGTGAAAAAGGAAATATCTTCCGTTCAAAACTGGAAAGAAGCTTTCTGAGAAACTGCTCTGTGTTCTGTTAATTCATCTCACAGAGTTACATCTTTCCCTTCAAGAAGCCTTTCGCTAAGGCTGTTCTTGTGGAATTGGCGAAGGGATATTTGGAAGCCCATAGAGGGCTATGGTGAAAAAGGAAATATCTTCCGTTCAAAACTGGAAAGAAGCTTTCTGAGAAACAGCTCTGTGTTCTGTTAATTCATCTCACAGAGTTACATCTTTCCCTTCAAGAAGCCTTTCGCTAAGGCTGTTCTTGTGGAATTGGCAAAGGGATATTTGGAAGCCCATAGAGGGCTATGGTGAAAAAGGAAATATCTTCCGTTCAAAACTGGAAAGAAGCTTTCTGAGAAACTGCTCTGTGTTCTGTTAATTCATCTCACAGAGTTACATCTTTCCCTTCAAGAAGCCTTTCGCTAAGGCTGTTCTTGTGGAATTGGCAAAGGGATATTTGGAAGCCCATAGAGGGCTATGGTGAAAAAGGAAATATCTTCCGTTCAAAACTGGAAAGAAGCTTTCTGAGAAACTGCTCTGTGTTCTGTTAATTCATCTCACAGAGTTACATCTTTCCCTTCAAGAAGCCTTTCGCTAAGGCTGTTCTTGTGGAATTGGCAAAGGGATATTTGGAAGCCCATAGAGGGCTATGGTGAAAAAGGAAATATCTTCCGTTCAAAACTGGAAAGAAGCTTTCTGAGAAACTGCTCTGTGTTCTGTTAATTCATCTCACGGAGTTACATCTTTCCCTTCAAGAAGCCTTTCGCTAAGGCTGTTCTTGTGGAATTGGCAAAGGGATATTTGGAAGCCCATAGACGGCTATGGTGAAAAAGGAAATATCTTCTGTTCAAAACTGGAAAGAAGCTTTCTGAGAAACTGCTCTGTGTTCTGTTAATTCATCTCACGGAGTTACATCTTTCCCTTCAAGAAGCCTTTCGCTAAGGCTGTTCTTGTGGAATTGGCAAAGGGATATTTGGAAGCCCATAGAGGGCTATGGTGAAAAAGGAAATATCTTCCGTTCAAAACTGGAAAGAAGCTTTCTGAGAAACTGCTCTGTGTTCTGTTAATTCATCTCACAGAGTTACATCTTTCCCTTCAAGAAGCCTTTCGCTAAGGCTGTTCTTGTGGAATTGGCAAAGGGATATTTGGAAGCCCATAGAGGGCTATGGTGAAAAAGGAAATATCTTCCGTTCAAAACTGGAGAGAAGCTTTCTGAGAAACTGCTCTGTGTTCTGTTAATTCATCTCACGGAGTTACATCTTTCCCTTCAAGAAGCCTTTCGCTAAGGCTGTTCTTGTGGAATTGGCAAAGGGATATTTGGAAGCCCATAGACGGCTATGGTGAAAAAGGAAATATCTTCTGTTCAAAACTGGAAAGAAGCTTTCTGAGAAACTGCTCTGTGTTCTGTTAATTCATCTCACAGAGTTACATCTTTCCCTTCAGGAAGCCTTTCGTTAAGGCTGTTCTTGTGGAATTGGCAAAGGGATATTTGGAAGCCCATAGAGGGCTATTGTGAAAAAGGAAATATCTTCCGTTCAAAACTGGAAAGAAGCTTTCTGAGAAACTGCTCTGTGTTCTGTTAATTCATCTCACAGAGTTACATCTTTCCCTTCAAGAAGCCTTTCGCTAAGGCTGTTCTTGTGGAATTGGCAAAGGGATATTTGGAAGCCCATAGAGGGCTACGGTGAAAAAGGAGATATCTTCCGTTCAAAACTGGAAAGAAGCTTTCTGAGAAACTGCTCTGTGTTCTGTTAATTCATCTCACAGAGTTACATCTTTCCCTTCAAGAAGCCTTTCGCTAAGGCTGTTCTTGTGGAATTGGCAAAGGGATATTTGGAAGCCCATAGAGGGCTATGGTGAAAAAGGAAATATCTTCCGTTCAAAACTGGAAAGAAGCTTTCTGAGAAACTGCTCTGTGTTCTGTTAATTCATCTCACAGAGTTATATCTTTCCCTTCAAGAAGCCTTTCGCTAAGGCTGTTCTTGTGGAATTGGCAAAGGGATATTTGGAAGCCCATAGAGGGCTATGGTGAAAAAGGAAATATCTTCCGTTCAAAACTGGAAAGAAGCTTTCTGAGAAACTGCTCTGTGTTCTGTTAATTCATCTCACAGAGTTACATCGTTCCCTTCAAGAAGCCTTTCGCTAAGGCTGTTCTTGTGGAATTGGCAAAGGGATATTTGGAAGCCCATAGAGGGCTATGGTGAAAAAGGAAATATCTTCCGTTCAAAACTGGAAAGAAGCTTTCTGAGAAACTGCTCTGTGTTCTGTTAATTCATCTCACAGAGTTACATCTTTCCCTTCAAGAAGCCTTTCGCTAAGGCTGTTCTTGTGGAATTGGCAAAGGGATATTTGGAAGCCCATAGAGGGCTATGGTGAAAAAGGAAATATCTTCCGTTCAAAACTGGAAAGAAGCTTTCTGAGAAACTGCTCTGTGTTCTGTTAATTCATCTCACAGAGTTACATCTTTCCCTTCAAGAAGCCTTTCGCTAAGTCTGTTCTTGTGGAATTGGCAAAGGGATATTTGGAAGCCCATAGAGGGCTATGGTGAAAAAGGAAATATCTTCCGTTCAAAACTGGAAAGAAGCTTTCTGAGAAACTGCTCTGTGTTCTGTTAATTCATCTCACAGAGTTACATCTTTCCCTTCAAGAAGCCTTTCGCTAAGGCTGTTCTTGTGGAATTGGCAAAGGGATATTTGGAAGCCCATAGAGGGCTATGGTGAAAAAGGAAATATCTTCCGTTCAAAACTGGAAAGAAGCTTTCTGAGAAACTGCTCTGTGTTCTGTTAATTCATCTCACAGAGTTACATCTTTCCCTTCAAGAAGCCTTTCGCTAAGGCTGTTCTTGTGGAATTGGCGAAGGGATATTTGGAAGCCCATAGAGGGCTATGGTGAAAAAGGAAATATCTTCCGTTCAAAACTGGAAAGAAGCTTTCTGAGAAACAGCTCTGTGTTCTGTTAATTCATCTCACAGAGTTACATCTTTCCCTTCAAGAAGCCTTTCGCTAAGGCTGTTCTTGTGGAATTGGCAAAGGGATATTTGGAAGCCCATAGAGGGCTATGGTGAAAAAGGAAATATCTTCCGTTCAAAACTGGAAAGAAGCTTTCTGAGAAACTGCTCTGTGTTCTGTTAATTCATCTCACAGAGTTACATCTTTCCCTTCAAGAAGCCTTTCGCTAAGGCTGTTCTTGTGGAATTGGCAAAGGGATATTTGGAAGCCCATAGAGGGCTATGGTGAAAAAGGAAATATCTTCCGTTCAAAACTGGAAAGAAGCTTTCTGAGAAACTGCTCTGTGTTCTGTTAATTCATCTCACAGAGTTACATCTTTCCCTTCAAGAAGCCTTTCGCTAAGTCTGTTCTTGTGGAATTGGCAAAGGGATATTTGGAAGCCCATAGAGGGCTATGGTGAAAAAGGAAATATCTTCCGTTCAAAACTGGAAAGAAGCTTTCTGAGAAACTGCTCTGTGTTCTGTTAATTCATCTCACGGAGTTACATCTTTCCCTTCAAGAAGCCTTTCGCTAAGGCTGTTCTTGTGGAATTGGCAAAGGGATATTTGGAAGCCCATAGACGGCTATGGTGAAAAAGGAAATATCTTCTGTTCAAAACTGGAAAGAAGCTTTCTGAGAAACTGCTCTGTGTTCTGTTAATTCATCTCACAGAGTTACATCTTTCCCTTCAGGAAGCCTTTCGTTAAGGCTGTTCTTGTGGAATTGGCAAAGGGATATTTGGAAGCCCATAGAGGGCTATGGTGAAAAAGGAAATATCTTCCGTTCAAAACTGGAAAGAAGCTTTCTGAGAAACTGCTCTGTGTTCTGTTAATTCATCTCACAGAGTTACATCTTTCCCTTCAAGAAGCCTTTCGCTAAGGCTGTTCTTGTGGAATTGGCAAAGGGATATTTGGAAGCCCATAGAGGGCTACGGTGAAAAAGGAGATATCTTCCGTTCAAAACTGGAAAGAAGCTTTCTGAGAAACTGCTCTGTGTTCTGTTAATTCATCTCACAGAGTTACATCTTTCCCTTCAAGAAGCCTTTCGCTAAGGCTGCTCTTGTGGAATTGGCAAAGGGATATTTGGAAGCCCATAGAGGGCTATGGTGAAAAAGGAAATATCTTCCGTTCAAAACTGGAAAGAAGCTTTCTGAGAAACTGCTCTGTGTTCTGTTAATTCATCTCACAGAGTTACATCTTTCCCTTCAAGAAGCCTTTCGCTAAGGCTGTTCTTGTGGAATTGGCAAAGGGATATTTGGAAGCCCGTAGAGGGCTATGGTGAAAAAGGAAATATCTTCCGTTCAAAACTGGAAAGAAGCTTTCTGAGAAACTGCTCTGTGTTCTGTTAATTCATCTCACAGAGTTACATCTTTCCCTTCAAGAAGCCTTTCGCTAAGGCTGTTCTTGTGGAATTGGCAAAGGGATATTTGGAAGCCCATAGAGGGCTACGGTGAAAAAGGAAATATCTTCCGTTCAAAACTGGAAAGAAGCTTTCTGAGAAACTGCTCTGTGTTCTGTTAATTCATCTCACAGAGTTACATCTTTCCCTTCAAGAAGCCTTTCGCTAAGGCTGTTCTTGTGGAATTGGCAAAGGGATATTTGGAAGCCCATAGAGGGCTACGGTGAAAAAGGAAATATCTTCCGTTCAAAACTGGAAAGAAGCTTTCTGAGAAACTGCTCTGTGTTCTGTTAATTCATCTCACAGAGTTACATCTTTCCCTTCAAGAAGCCTTTCGCTAAGGCTGTTCTTGTGGAATTGGCAAAGGGATATTTGGAAGCCAATAGAGGGCTATGGTGAAAAAGGAAATATCTTCCGTTCAAAACTGGAAAGAAGCTTTCTGAGAAACTGCTCCGTGTTCTGTTAATTCATCTCACAGAGTTACATCTTTCCCTTCAAGAAGCCTTTCGCTAAGGCTGTTCTTGTGGAATTGGCAAAGGGATATTTGGAAGCCCATAGAGGGCTATGGTGAAAAAGGAAATATCTTCCGTTCAAAACTGGAAAGAAGCTTTCTGAGAAACTGCTCTGTGTTCTGTTAGTTCATCTCACAGAGTTACATCTTTCCCTTCAAGAAGCCTTTCGCTAAGGCTGTTCTTGTGGAATTGGCAAAGGGATATTTGGAAGCCCATAGAGGGCTATGGTGAAAAAGGAAATATCTTCCGTTCAAAACTGGAAAGAAGCTTTCTGAGAAACTGCTCTGTGTTCTGTTAATTCATCTCACAGAGTTACATCTTTCCCTTCAAGAAGCCTTTCGCTAAGGCTGTTCTTGTGGAATTGGCAAAGGGATATTTGGAAGCCCATAGAGGGCTATGGTGAAAAAGGAAATATCTTCCGTTCAAAACTGGAAAGAAGCTTTCTGAGAAACTGCTCTGTGTTCTGTTAATTCATCTCACAGAGTTACATCTTTCCCTTCAGGAAGCCTTTCGCTAAGGCTGTTCTTGTGGAATTGGCAAAGGGATATTTGGAAGCCCATAGAGGGCTATGGTGAAAAAGGAAATATCTTCCGTTCAAAACTGGAAAGAAGCTTTCTGAGAAACTGCTCTGTGTTCTGTTAATTCATCTCACAGAGTTACATCTTTCCCTTCAAGAAGCCTTTCGCTAAGGCTGTTCTTGTGGAATTGGCAAAGGGATATTTGGAAGCCCATAGAGGGCTATGGTGAAAAAGGAAATATCTTCCGTTCAAAACTGGAAAGAAGCTTTCTGAGAAACTGCTCTGTGTTCTGTTAATTCATCTCACAGAGTTACACCTTTCCCTTCAGGAAGCCTTTCGCTAAGGCTGTTCTTGTGGAATTGGCAAAGGGATATTTGGAAGCCCATAGAGGGCTATGGTGAAAAAGGAAATATCTTCCGTTCAAAACTGGAAAGAAGCTTTCTGAGAAACTGCTCTGTGTTCTGTTAATTCATCTCACAGAGTTACATCTTTCCCTTCAGGAAGCCTTTCGCTAAGGCTGTTCTTGTGGAATTGGCAAAGGGATATTTGGAAGCCCATAGAGGGCTATGGTGAAACAGGAAATATCTTCCGTTCAAAACTGGAAAGAAGCTTTCTGAGAAACTGCTCTGTGTTCTGTTAATTCATTTCACAGAGTTACATCTTTCCCTTCAAGAAGCCTTTCGCTAAGGCTGTTCTTGTGGAATTGGCAAAGGGATATTTGGAAGCCCATAGAGGGCTATGGTGAAAAAGGAAATATCTTCCGTTCAAAACTGGAAAGAAGCTTTCTGAGAAACTGCTCTGTGTTCTGTTAATTCATCTCACAGAGTTACATCTTTCCCTTCAAGAAGCCTTTCGCTAAGGCTGTTCTTGTGGAATTGGCAAAGGGATATTTGGAAGCCCATAGAGGGCTACGGTGAAAAAGGAAATATCTTCCGTTCAAAACTGGAAAGAAGCTTTCTGAGAAACTGCTCTGTGTTCTGTTAATTCATCTCACAGAGTTACATCTTTCCCTTCAAGAAGCCTTTCGCTAAGGCTGTTCTTCTGGAATTGGCAAAGGGATATTTGGAAGCCCATAGAGGGCTATGGTGAAAAAGGAAATATCTTCCGTTCAAAACTGGAAAGAAGCTTTCTGAGAAACTGCTCTGTGTTCTGTTAATTCATCTCACAGAGTTACATCTTTCCCTTCAAGAAGCCTTTCGCTAAGGCTGTTCTTGTGGAATTGGCAAAGGGATATTTGGAAGCCCATAGAGGGCTATGGTGAAAAAGGAAATATCTTCCGTTCAAAACTGGAAAGAAGCTTTCTGAGAAACTGCTCTGTGTTCTGTTAATTCATCTCACAGAGTTACATCTTTCCCTTCAAGAAGCCTTTCGCTAAGGCTGTTCTTGTGGAATTGGCAAAGGGATATTTGGAAGCCCATAGAGGGCTATGGTGAAAAAGGAAATATCTTCCGTTCAAAACTGGAAAGAAGCTTTCTGAGAAACTGCTCTGTGTTCTGTTAATTCATCTCACAGAGTTACATCTTTCCCTTCAAGAAGCCTTTCGCTAAGGCTGTTCTTGTGGAATTGGCAAAGGGATATTTGGAAGCCCATAGAGGGCTATGGTGAAAAAGGAAATATCTTCCGTTCAAAACTGGAAAGAAGCTTTCTGAGAAACTGCTCTGTGTTCTGTTAATTCATCTCACAGAGTTACATCTTTCCCTTCAAGAAGCCTTTCGCTAAGGCTGTTCTTGTGGAATTGGCAAAGGGATATTTGGAAGCCCATAGAGGGCTATGGTGAAAAAGGAAATATCTTCCGTTCAAAACTGGAAAGAAGCTTTCTGAGAAACTGCTCTGTGTTCTGTTAATTCATCTCACAGAGTTACATCTTTCCCTTCAAGAAGCCTTTCGCTAAGGCTGTTCTTGTGGAATTGGCAAAGGGATATTTGGAAGCCCATAGAGGGCTATGGTGAAAAAGGAAATATCTTCCGTTCAAAACTGGAAAGAAGCTTTCTGAGAAACTGCTCTGTGTTCTGTTAATTCATCTCACAGAGTTATATCTTTCCCTTCAAGAAGCCTTTCGCTAAGGCTGTTCTTGTGGAATTGGCAAAGGGATATTTGGAAGCCCATAGAGGGCTATGGTGAAAAAGGAAATATCTTCCGTTCAAAACTGGAAAGAAGCTTTCTGAGAAACTGCTCTGTGTTCTGTTAATTCATCTCACAGAGTTACATCTTTCCCTTCAAGAAGCCTTTCGCTAAGGCTGTTCTTGTGGAATTGGCAAAGGGATATTTGGAAGCCCATAGAGGGCTATGGTGAAAAAGGAAATATCTTCCGTTCAAAACTGGAAAGAAGCTTTCTGAGAAACTGCTCTGTGTTCTGTTAATTCATCTCACAGAGTTACATCTTTCCCTTCAAGAAGCCTTTCGCTAAGTCTGTTCTTGTGGAATTGGCAAAGGGATATTTGGAAGCCCATAGAGGGCTATGGTGAAAAAGGAAATATCTTCCGTTCAAAACTGGAAAGAAGCTTTCTGAGAAACTGCTCTGTGTTCTGTTAATTCATCTCACAGAGTTACATCTTTCCCTTCAAGAAGCCTTTCGCTAAGGCTGTTCTTGTGGAATTGACAAAGGGATATTTGGAAGCCCATAGAGGGCTATGGTGAAAAAGGAAATATCTTCCGTTCAAAACTGGAAAGAAGCTTTCTGAGAAACTGCTCTGTGTTCTGTTAATTCATCTCACAGAGTTACATCTTTCCCTTCAAGAAGCCTTTCGCTAAGGCTGTTCTTGTGGAATTGGCGAAGGGATATTTGGAAGCCCATAGAGGGCTATGGTGAAAAAGGAAATATCTTCCGTTCAAAACTGGAAAGAAGCTTTCTGAGAAACAGCTCTGTGTTCTGTTAATTCATCTCACAGAGTTACATCTTTCCCTTCAAGAAGCCTTTCGCTAAGGCTGTTCTTGTGGAATTGGCAAAGGGATATTTGGAAGCCCATAGAGGGCTATGGTGAAAAAGGAAATATCTTCCGTTCAAAACTGGAAAGAAGCTTTCTGAGAAACTGCTCTGTGTTCTGTTAATTCATCTCACAGAGTTACATCTTTCCCTTCAAGAAGCCTTTCGCTAAGGCTGTTCTTGTGGAATTGGCAAAGGGATATTTGGAAGCCCATAGAGGGCTATGGTGAAAAAGGAAATATCTTCCGTTCAAAACTGGAAAGAAGCTTTCTGAGAAACTGCTCTGTGTTCTGTTAATTCATCTCACAGAGTTACATCTTTCCCTTCAAGAAGCCTTTCGCTAAGGCTGTTCTTGTGGAATTGGCAAAGGGATATTTGGAAGCCCATAGAGGGCTATGGTGAAAAAGGAAATATCTTCCGTTCAAAACTGGAAAGAAGCTTTCTGAGAAACTGCTCTGTGTTCTGTTAATTCATCTCACGGAGTTACATCTTTCCCTTCAAGAAGCCTTTCGCTAAGGCTGTTCTTGTGGAATTGGCAAAGGGATATTTGGAAGCCCATAGACGGCTATGGTGAAAAAGGAAATATCTTCTGTTCAAAACTGGAAAGAAGCTTTCTGAGAAACTGCTCTGTGTTCTGTTAATTCATCTCACGGAGTTACATCTTTCCCTTCAAGAAGCCTTTCGCTAAGGCTGTTCTTGTGGAATTGGCAAAGGGATATTTGGAAGCCCATAGAGGGCTATGGTGAAAAAGGAAATATCTTCCGTTCAAAACTGGAAAGAAGCTTTCTGAGAAACTGCTCTGTGTTCTGTTAATTCATCTCACAGAGTTACATCTTTCCCTTCAAGAAGCCTTTCGCTAAGGCTGTTCTTGTGGAATTGGCAAAGGGATATTTGGAAGCCCATAGAGGGCTATGGTGAAAAAGGAAATATCTTCCGTTCAAAACTGGAGAGAAGCTTTCTGAGAAACTGCTCTGTGTTCTGTTAATTCATCTCACGGAGTTACATCTTTCCCTTCAAGAAGCCTTTCGCTAAGGCTGTTCTTGTGGAATTGGCAAAGGGATATTTGGAAGCCCATAGACGGCTATGGTGAAAAAGGAAATATCTTCTGTTCAAAACTGGAAAGAAGCTTTCTGAGAAACTGCTCTGTGTTCTGTTAATTCATCTCACAGAGTTACATCTTTCCCTTCAGGAAGCCTTTCGTTAAGGCTGTTCTTGTGGAATTGGCAAAGGGATATTTGGAAGCCCATAGAGGGCTATTGTGAAAAAGGAAATATCTTCCGTTCAAAACTGGAAAGAAGCTTTCTGAGAAACTGCTCTGTGTTCTGTTAATTCATCTCACAGAGTTACATCTTTCCCTTCAAGAAGCCTTTCGCTAAGGCTGTTCTTGTGGAATTGGCAAAGGGATATTTGGAAGCCCATAGAGGGCTACGGTGAAAAAGGAGATATCTTCCGTTCAAAACTGGAAAGAAGCTTTCTGAGAAACTGCTCTGTGTTCTGTTAATTCATCTCACAGAGTTACATCTTTCCCTTCAAGAAGCCTTTCGCTAAGGCTGTTCTTGTGGAATTGGCAAAGGGATATTTGGAAGCCCATAGAGGGCTATGGTGAAAAAGGAAATATCTTCCGTTCAAAACTGGAAAGAAGCTTTCTGAGAAACTGCTCTGTGTTCTGTTAATTCATCTCACAGAGTTATATCTTTCCCTTCAAGAAGCCTTTCGCTAAGGCTGTTCTTGTGGAATTGGCAAAGGGATATTTGGAAGCCCATAGAGGGCTATGGTGAAAAAGGAAATATCTTCCGTTCAAAACTGGAAAGAAGCTTTCTGAGAAACTGCTCTGTGTTCTGTTAATTCATCTCACAGAGTTACATCGTTCCCTTCAAGAAGCCTTTCGCTAAGGCTGTTCTTGTGGAATTGGCAAAGGGATATTTGGAAGCCCATAGAGGGCTATGGTGAAAAAGGAAATATCTTCCGTTCAAAACTGGAAAGAAGCTTTCTGAGAAACTGCTCTGTGTTCTGTTAATTCATCTCACAGAGTTACATCTTTCCCTTCAAGAAGCCTTTCGCTAAGTCTGTTCTTGTGGAATTGGCAAAGGGATATTTGGAAGCCCATAGAGGGCTATGGTGAAAAAGGAAATATCTTCCGTTCAAAACTGGAAAGAAGCTTTCTGAGAAACTGCTCTGTGTTCTGTTAATTCATCTCACAGAGTTACATCTTTCCCTTCAAGAAGCCTTTCGCTAAGGCTGTTCTTGTGGAATTGACAAAGGGATATTTGGAAGCCCATAGAGGGCTATGGTGAAAAAGGAAATATCTTCCGTTCAAAACTGGAAAGAAGCTTTCTGAGAAACTGCTCTGTGTTCTGTTAATTCATCTCACAGAGTTACATCTTTCCCTTCAAGAAGCCTTTCGCTAAGGCTGTTCTTGTGGAATTGGCGAAGGGATATTTGGAAGCCCATAGAGGGCTATGGTGAAAAAGGAAATATCTTCCGTTCAAAACTGGAAAGAAGCTTTCTGAGAAACAGCTCTGTGTTCTGTTAATTCATCTCACAGAGTTACATCTTTCCCTTCAAGAAGCCTTTCGCTAAGGCTGTTCTTGTGGAATTGGCAAAGGGATATTTGGAAGCCCATAGAGGGCTATGGTGAAAAAGGAAATATCTTCCGTTCAAAACTGGAAAGAAGCTTTCTGAGAAACTGCTCTGTGTTCTGTTAATTCATCTCACAGAGTTACATCTTTCCCTTCAAGAAGCCTTTCGCTAAGGCTGTTCTTGTGGAATTGGCAAAGGGATATTTGGAAGCCCATAGAGGGCTATGGTGAAAAAGGAAATATCTTCCGTTCAAAACTGGAAAGAAGCTTTCTGAGAAACTGCTCTGTGTTCTGTTAATTCATCTCACAGAGTTACATCTTTCCCTTCAAGAAGCCTTTCGCTAAGGCTGTTCTTGTGGAATTGGCAAAGGGATATTTGGAAGCCCATAGAGGGCTATGGTGAAAAAGGAAATATCTTCCGTTCAAAACTGGAAAGAAGCTTTCTGAGAAACTGCTCTGTGTTCTGTTAATTCATCTCACGGAGTTACATCTTTCCCTTCAAGAAGCCTTTCGCTAAGGCTGTTCTTGTGGAATTGGCAAAGGGATATTTGGAAGCCCATAGACGGCTATGGTGAAAAAGGAAATATCTTCTGTTCAAAACTGGAAAGAAGCTTTCTGAGAAACTGCTCTGTGTTCTGTTAATTCATCTCACGGAGTTACATCTTTCCCTTCAAGAAGCCTTTCGCTAAGGCTGTTCTTGTGGAATTGGCAAAGGGATATTTGGAAGCCCATAGAGGGCTATGGTGAAAAAGGAAATATCTTCCGTTCAAAACTGGAAAGAAGCTTTCTGAGAAACTGCTCTGTGTTCTGTTAATTCATCTCACAGAGTTACATCTTTCCCTTCAAGAAGCCTTTCGCTAAGGCTGTTCTTGTGGAATTGGCAAAGGGATATTTGGAAGCCCATAGAGGGCTATGGTGAAAAAGGAAATATCTTCCGTTCAAAACTGGAGAGAAGCTTTCTGAGAAACTGCTCTGTGTTCTGTTAATTCATCTCACGGAGTTACATCTTTCCCTTCAAGAAGCCTTTCGCTAAGGCTGTTCTTGTGGAATTGGCAAAGGGATATTTGGAAGCCCATAGACGGCTATGGTGAAAAAGGAAATATCTTCTGTTCAAAACTGGAAAGAAGCTTTCTGAGAAACTGCTCTGTGTTCTGTTAATTCATCTCACAGAGTTACATCTTTCCCTTCAGGAAGCCTTTCGTTAAGGCTGTTCTTGTGGAATTGGCAAAGGGATATTTGGAAGCCCATAGAGGGCTATTGTGAAAAAGGAAATATCTTCCGTTCAAAACTGGAAAGAAGCTTTCTGAGAAACTGCTCTGTGTTCTGTTAATTCATCTCACAGAGTTACATCTTTCCCTTCAAGAAGCCTTTCGCTAAGGCTGTTCTTGTGGAATTGGCAAAGGGATATTTGGAAGCCCATAGAGGGCTACGGTGAAAAAGGAGATATCTTCCGTTCAAAACTGGAAAGAAGCTTTCTGAGAAACTGCTCTGTGTTCTGTTAATTCATCTCACAGAGTTACATCTTTCCCTTCAAGAAGCCTTTCGCTAAGGCTGTTCTTGTGGAATTGGCAAAGGGATATTTGGAAGCCCATAGAGGGCTATGGTGAAAAAGGAAATATCTTCCGTTCAAAACTGGAAAGAAGCTTTCTGAGAAACTGCTCTGTGTTCTGTTAATTCATCTCACAGAGTTATATCTTTCCCTTCAAGAAGCCTTTCGCTAAGGCTGTTCTTGTGGAATTGGCAAAGGGATATTTGGAAGCCCATAGAGGGCTATGGTGAAAAAGGAAATATCTTCCGTTCAAAACTGGAAAGAAGCTTTCTGAGAAACTGCTCTGTGTTCTGTTAATTCATCTCACAGAGTTACATCGTTCCCTTCAAGAAGCCTTTCGCTAAGGCTGTTCTTGTGGAATTGGCAAAGGGATATTTGGAAGCCCATAGAGGGCTATGGTGAAAAAGGAAATATCTTCCGTTCAAAACTGGAAAGAAGCTTTCTGAGAAACTGCTCTGTGTTCTGTTAATTCATCTCACAGAGTTACATCTTTCCCTTCAAGAAGCCTTTCGCTAAGGCTGTTCTTGTGGAATTGGCAAAGGGATATTTGGAAGCCCATAGAGGGCTATGGTGAAAAAGGAAATATCTTCCGTTCAAAACTGGAAAGAAGCTTTCTGAGAAACTGCTCTGTGTTCTGTTAATTCATCTCACAGAGTTACATCTTTCCCTTCAAGAAGCCTTTCGCTAAGTCTGTTCTTGTGGAATTGGCAAAGGGATATTTGGAAGCCCATAGAGGGCTATGGTGAAAAAGGAAATATCTTCCGTTCAAAACTGGAAAGAAGCTTTCTGAGAAACTGCTCTGTGTTCTGTTAATTCATCTCACAGAGTTACATCTTTCCCTTCAAGAAGCCTTTCGCTAAGGCTGTTCTTGTGGAATTGGCAAAGGGATATTTGGAAGCCCATAGAGGGCTATGGTGAAAAAGGAAATATCTTCCGTTCAAAACTGGAAAGAAGCTTTCTGAGAAACTGCTCTGTGTTCTGTTAATTCATCTCACAGAGTTACATCTTTCCCTTCAAGAAGCCTTTCGCTAAGGCTGTTCTTGTGGAATTGGCGAAGGGATATTTGGAAGCCCATAGAGGGCTATGGTGAAAAAGGAAATATCTTCCGTTCAAAACTGGAAAGAAGCTTTCTGAGAAACAGCTCTGTGTTCTGTTAATTCATCTCACAGAGTTACATCTTTCCCTTCAAGAAGCCTTTCGCTAAGGCTGTTCTTGTGGAATTGGCAAAGGGATATTTGGAAGCCCATAGAGGGCTATGGTGAAAAAGGAAATATCTTCCGTTCAAAACTGGAAAGAAGCTTTCTGAGAAACTGCTCTGTGTTCTGTTAATTCATCTCACAGAGTTACATCTTTCCCTTCAAGAAGCCTTTCGCTAAGGCTGTTCTTGTGGAATTGGCAAAGGGATATTTGGAAGCCCATAGAGGGCTATGGTGAAAAAGGAAATATCTTCCGTTCAAAACTGGAAAGAAGCTTTCTGAGAAACTGCTCTGTGTTCTGTTAATTCATCTCACAGAGTTACATCTTTCCCTTCAAGAAGCCTTTCGCTAAGTCTGTTCTTGTGGAATTGGCAAAGGGATATTTGGAAGCCCATAGAGGGCTATGGTGAAAAAGGAAATATCTTCCGTTCAAAACTGGAAAGAAGCTTTCTGAGAAACTGCTCTGTGTTCTGTTAATTCATCTCACGGAGTTACATCTTTCCCTTCAAGAAGCCTTTCGCTAAGGCTGTTCTTGTGGAATTGGCAAAGGGATATTTGGAAGCCCATAGACGGCTATGGTGAAAAAGGAAATATCTTCTGTTCAAAACTGGAAAGAAGCTTTCTGAGAAACTGCTCTGTGTTCTGTTAATTCATCTCACAGAGTTACATCTTTCCCTTCAGGAAGCCTTTCGTTAAGGCTGTTCTTGTGGAATTGGCAAAGGGATATTTGGAAGCCCATAGAGGGCTATGGTGAAAAAGGAAATATCTTCCGTTCAAAACTGGAAAGAAGCTTTCTGAGAAACTGCTCTGTGTTCTGTTAATTCATCTCACAGAGTTACATCTTTCCCTTCAAGAAGCCTTTCGCTAAGGCTGTTCTTGTGGAATTGGCAAAGGGATATTTGGAAGCCCATAGAGGGCTACGGTGAAAAAGGAGATATCTTCCGTTCAAAACTGGAAAGAAGCTTTCTGAGAAACTGCTCTGTGTTCTGTTAATTCATCTCACAGAGTTACATCTTTCCCTTCAAGAAGCCTTTCGCTAAGGCTGCTCTTGTGGAATTGGCAAAGGGATATTTGGAAGCCCATAGAGGGCTATGGTGAAAAAGGAAATATCTTCCGTTCAAAACTGGAAAGAAGCTTTCTGAGAAACTGCTCTGTGTTCTGTTAATTCATCTCACAGAGTTACATCTTTCCCTTCAAGAAGCCTTTCGCTAAGGCTGTTCTTGTGGAATTGGCAAAGGGATATTTGGAAGCCCGTAGAGGGCTATGGTGAAAAAGGAAATATCTTCCGTTCAAAACTGGAAAGAAGCTTTCTGAGAAACTGCTCTGTGTTCTGTTAATTCATCTCACAGAGTTACATCTTTCCCTTCAAGAAGCCTTTCGCTAAGGCTGTTCTTGTGGAATTGGCAAAGGGATATTTGGAAGCCCATAGAGGGCTACGGTGAAAAAGG
The DNA here is from genome assembly GCF_047675955.1 of Chlorocebus sabaeus. Lineage (NCBI taxonomy): Eukaryota > Metazoa > Chordata > Mammalia > Primates > Cercopithecidae > Chlorocebus > Chlorocebus sabaeus. Next base: position 71,200 of record NW_027327965.1, read on the forward strand.
AAATATCTTCCGTTCAAAACTGGAAAGAAGCTTTCTGAGAAACTGCTCTGTGTTCTGTTAATTCATCTCACAGAGTTACATCTTTCCCTTCAAGAAGCCTTTCGCTAAGGCTGTTCTTGTGGAATTGGCAAAGGGATATTTGGAAGCCCATAGAGGGCTACGGTGAAAAAGGAAATATCTTCCGTTCAAAACTGGAAAGAAGCTTTCTGAGAAACTGCTCTGTGTTCTGTTAATTCATCTCACAGAGTTACATCTTTCCCTTCAAGAAGCCTTTCGCTAAGGCTGTTCTTGTGGAATTGGCAAAGGGATATTTGGAAGCCAATAGAGGGCTATGGTGAAAAAGGAAATATCTTCCGTTCAAAACTGGAAAGAAGCTTTCTGAGAAACTGCTCCGTGTTCTGTTAATTCATCTCACAGAGTTACATCTTTCCCTTCAAGAAGCCTTTCGCTAAGGCTGTTCTTGTGGAATTGGCAAAGGGATATTTGGAAGCCCATAGAGGGCTATGGTGAAAAAGGAAATATCTTCCGTTCAAAACTGGAAAGAAGCTTTCTGAGAAACTGCTCTGTGTTCTGTTAGTTCATCTCACAGAGTTACATCTTTCCCTTCAAGAAGCCTTTCGCTAAGGCTGTTCTTGTGGAATTGGCAAAGGGATATTTGGAAGCCCATAGAGGGCTATGGTGAAAAAGGAAATATCTTCCGTTCAAAACTGGAAAGAAGCTTTCTGAGAAACTGCTCTGTGTTCTGTTAATTCATCTCACAGAGTTACATCTTTCCCTTCAAGAAGCCTTTCGCTAAGGCTGTTCTTGTGGAATTGGCAAAGGGATATTTGGAAGCCCATAGAGGGCTATGGTGAAAAAGGAAATATCTTCCGTTCAAAACTGGAAAGAAGCTTTCTGAGAAACTGCTCTGTGTTCTGTTAATTCATCTCACAGAGTTACATCTTTCCCTTCAGGAAGCCTTTCGCTAAGGCTGTTCTTGTGGAATTGGCAAAGGGATATTTGGAAGCCCATAGAGGGCTATGGTGAAAAAGGAAATATCTTCCGTTCAAAACTGGAAAGAAGCTTTCTGAGAAACTGCTCTGTGTTCTGTTAATTCATCTCACAGAGTTACATCTTTCCCTTCAAGAAGCCTTTCGCTAAGGCTGTTCTTGTGGAATTGGCAAAGGGATATTTGGAAGCCCATAGAGGGCTATGGTGAAACAGGAAATATCTTCCGTTCAAAACTGGAAAGAAGCTTTCTGAGAAACTGCTCTGTGTTCTGTTAATTCATCTCACAGAGTTACATCTTTCCCTTCAAGAAGCCTTTCGCTAAGGCTGTTCTTGTGGAATTGGCAAAGGAATATTTGGAGCCCATAGAGGGCTATGGTGAAAAAGGAAATATCTTCCGTTCAAAACTGGAAAGAAGCTTTCTGAGAAACTGCTCTGTGTTCTGTTAATTCATCTCACAGAGTTACATCTTTCCCTTCAAGAAGCCTTTCGCTAAGGCTGTTCTTGTGGAATTGGCAAAGGGATATTTGGAAGCCCATAGAGGGCTACGGTGAAAAAGGAAATATCTTCCGTTCAAAACTGGAAAGAAGCTTTCTGAGAAACTGCTCTGTGTTCTGTTAATTCATCTCACAGAGTTACATCTTTCCCTTCAAGAAGCCTTTCGCTAAGGCTGTTCTTGTGGAATTGGCAAAGGGATATTTGGAAGCCCATAGAGGGCTATGGTGAAAAAGGAAATATCTTCCGTTCAAAACTGGAAAGAAGCTTTCTGAGAAACTGCTCTGTGTTCTGTTAATTCATCTCACAGAGTTACATCTTTCCCTTCAAGAAGCCTTTCGCTAAGGCTGTTCTTGTGGAATTGGCAAAGGGATATTTGGAAGCCCGTAGAGGGCTATGGTGAAAAAGGAAATATCTTCCGTTCAAAACTGGAAAGAAGCTTTCTGAGAAACTGCTCTGTGTTCTGTTAATTCATCTCACAGAGTTACATCTTTCCCTTCAAGAAGCCTTTCGCTAAGGCTGTTCTTGTGGAATTGGCAAAGGGATATTTGGAAGCCCATAGAGGGCTATGGTGAAAAAGGAAATATCTTCCGTTCAAAACTGGAAAGAAGCTTTCTGAGAAACTGCTCTGTGTTCTCTTAATTCATCTCACAGAGTTACATCTTTCCCTTCAAGAAGCCTTTCGCTAAGGCTGTTCTTGTGGAATTGGCAAAGGGATATTTGGAAGCCCATAGAGGGCTATGGTGAAAAAGGAAATATCTTCCGTTCAAAACTGGAAAGAAGCTTTCTGAGAAACTGCTCTGTGTTCTGTTAATTCATCTCACAGAGTTACATCTTTCCCTTCAAGAAGCCTTTCGCTAAGGCTGTTCTTGTGGAATTGGCAAAGGGATATTTGGAAGCCCATAGAGGGCTATGGTGAAAAAGGAATTATCTTCCGTTCAAAACTGGAAAGAAGCTTTCTGAGAAACTGCTCTGTGTTCTGTTAATTCATCTCACAGAGTTACATCTTTCCCTTCAAGAAGCCTTTCGCTAAGGCTGTTCTTGTGGAATTGGCAAAGGGATATTTGGAAGCCCATAGAGGGCTATGGTGAAAAAGGAAATATCTTCCGTTCAAAACTGGAAAGAAGCTTTCTGAGAAACTGCTCTGTGTTCTGTTAATTCATCTCACAGAGTTACATCTTTCCCTTCAAGAAGCCTTTCGCTAAGGCTGTTCTTGTGGAATTGGCAAAGGGATATTTGGAAGCCCATAGAGGGCTATGGTGAAAAAGGAAATATCTTCCGTTCAAAACTGGAAAGAAGCTTTCTGAGAAACTGCTCTGTGTTCTGTTAATTCATCTCACAGAGTTACATCTTTCCCTTCAGGAAGCCTTTCGCTAAGGCTGTTCTTGTGGAATTGGCAAAGGGATATTTGGAAGCCCATAGAGGGCTATGGTGAAAAAGGAAATATCTTCCGTTCAAAACTGGAAAGAAGCTTTCTGAGAAACTGCTCTGTGTTCTGTTAATTCATCTCACAGAGTTACATCTTTCCCTTCAGGAAGCCTTTCGCTAAGGCTGTTCTTGTGGAATTGGCAAAGGGATATTTGGAAGCCCATAGAGGGCTATGGTGAAACAGGAAATATCTTCCGTTCAAAACTGGAAAGAAGCTTTCTGAGAAACTGCTCTGTGTTCTGTTAATTCATTTCACAGAGTTACATCTTTCCCTTCAAGAAGCCTTTCGCTAAGGCTGTTCTTGTGGAATTGGCAAAGGGATATTTGGAAGCCCATAGAGGGCTATGGTGAAAAAGGAAATATCTTCCGTTCAAAACTGGAAAGAAGCTTTCTGAGAAACTGCTCTGTGTTCTGTTAATTCATCTCACAGAGTTACATCTTTCCCTTCAAGAAGCCTTTCGCTAAGGCTGTTCTTGTGGAATTGGCAAAGGGATATTTGGAAGCCCATAGAGGGCTACGGTGAAAAAGGAAATATCTTCCGTTCAAAACTGGAAAGAAGCTTTCTGAGAAACTGCTCTGTGTTCTGTTAATTCATCTCACAGAGTTACATCTTTCCCTTCAAGAAGCCTTTCGCTAAGGCTGTTCTTCTGGAATTGGCAAAGGGATATTTGGAAGCCCATAGAGGGCTATGGTGAAAAAGGAAATATCTTCCGTTCAAAACTGGAAAGAAGCTTTCTGAGAAACTGCTCTGTGTTCTGTTAATTCATCTCACAGAGTTACATCTTTCCCTTCAAGAAGCCTTTCGCTAAGGCTGTTCTTGTGGAATTGGCAAAGGGATATTTGGAAGCCCATAGAGGGCTATGGTGAAAAAGGAAATATCTTCCGTTCAAAACTGGAAAGAAGCTTTCTGAGAAACTGCTCTGTGTTCTGTTAATTCATCTCACAGAGTTACATCTTTCCCTTCAAGAAGCCTTTCGCTAAGGCTGTTCTTGTGGAATTGGAAAAGGGATATTTGGAAGCCCATAGAGGGCTATGGTGAAAAAGGAAATATCTTCCGTTCAAAACTGGAAAGAAGCTTTCTGAGAAACTGCTCTGTGTTCTGTTAATTCATCTCACAGAGTTACATCTTTCCCTTCAAGAAGCCTTTCGCTAAGGCTGTTCTTGTGGAATTGGCAAAGGGATATTTGGAAGCCAATAGAGGGCTATGGTGAAAAAGGAAATATCTTCCGTTCAAAACTGGAAAGAAGCTTTCTGAGAAACTGCTCCGTGTTCTGTTAATTCATCTCACAGAGTTACATCTTTCCCTTCAAGAAGCCTTTCGCTAAGGCTGTTCTTGTGGAATTGGCAAAGGGATATTTGGAAGCCCATAGAGGGCTATGGTGAAAAAGGAAATATCTTCCGTTCAAAACTGGAAAGAAGCTTTCTGAGAAACTGCTCTGTGTTCTGTTAGTTCATCTCACAGAGTTACATCTTTCCCTTCAAGAAGCCTTTCGCTAAGGCTGTTCTTGTGGAATTGGCAAAGGGATATTTGGAAGCCCATAGAGGGCTATGGTGAAAAAGGAAATATCTTCCGTTCAAAACTGGAAAGAAGCTTTCTGAGAAACTGCTCTGTGTTCTGTTAATTCATCTCACAGAGTTACATCTTTCCCTTCAAGAAGCCTTTCGCTAAGGCTGTTCTTGTGGAATTGGCAAAGGGATATTTGGAAGCCCATAGAGGGCTATGGTGAAAAAGGAAATATCTTCCGTTCAAAACTGGAAAGAAGCTTTCTGAGAAACTGCTCTGTGTTCTGTTAATTCATCTCACAGAGTTACATCTTTCCCTTCAAGAAGCCTTTCGCTAAGGCTGTTCTTGTGGAATTGGCAAAGGGATATTTGGAAGCCAATAGAGGGCTATGGTGAAAAAGGAAATATCTTCCGTTCAAAACTGGAAAGAAGCTTTCTGAGAAACTGCTCCGTGTTCTGTTAATTCATCTCACAGAGTTACATCTTTCCCTTCAAGAAGCCTTTCGCTAAGGCTGTTCTTGTGGAATTGGCAAAGGGATATTTGGAAGCCCATAGAGGGCTATGGTGAAAAAGGAAATATCTTCCGTTCAAAACTGGAAAGAAGCTTTCTGAGAAACTGCTCTGTGTTCTGTTAGTTCATCTCACAGAGTTACATCTTTCCCTTCAAGAAGCCTTTCGCTAAGGCTGTTCTTGTGGAATTGGCAAAGGGATATTTGGAAGCCCATAGAGGGCTATGGTGAAAAAGGAAATATCTTCCGTTCAAAACTGGAAAGAAGCTTTCTGAGAAACTGCTCTGTGTTCTGTTAATTCATCTCACGGAGTTACATCTCTCCCTTCAAGAATCCTTTCGCTAAGGCTGTTCTTGTGGAATTGGCAAAGGGATATTTGGAAGCCCATAGAGGGCTATGGTGAAAAAGGAAATATCTTCCGTTCAAAACTGGAAAGAAGCTTTCTGAGAAACTGCTCTGTGTTCTGTTAATTCATCTCACAGAGTTACATCTTTCCCTTCAAGAAGCCTTTCGCTAAGGCTGTTCTTGTGGAATTGGCAAAGGGATATTTGGAAGCCCATAGAGGGCTATGGTTAAAAAGGAAATATCTTCCGTTCAAAACTGGAAAGAAGCTTTCTGAGAAACTGCTCTGTGTTCTGTTAATTCATCTCACAGAGTTACATCTTTCCCTTCAAGAAGCCTTTCGCTAAGGCTGTTCTTGTGGAATTGGCAAAGGGATATTTGGAAGCCCATAGAGGGCTATGGTGAAAAAGGAAATATCTTCCGTTCAAAACTGGAAAGAAGCTTTCTGAGAAACTGCTCTGTGTTCTGTTAATTCATCTCACAGAGTTACATCTTTCCCTTCAAGAAGCCTTTCGCTAAGGCTGTTCTTGTGGAATTGGCAAAGGGATATTTGGAAGCCCATAGAGGGCTATGGTGAAAAAGGAAATATCTTCCGTTCAAAACTGGAAAGAAGCTTTCTGAGAAACTGCTCTGTGTTCTGTTAATTCATCTCACAGAGTTACATCTTTCCCTTCAGGAAGCCTTTCGCTAAGGCTGTTCTTGTGGAATTGGCAAAGGGATATTTGGAAGCCCATAGAGGGCTATGGTGAAAAAGGAAATATCTTCCGTTCAAAACTGGAAAGAAGCTTTCTGAGAAACTGCTCTGTGTTCTGTTAATTCATCTCACAGAGTTACATCTTTCCCTTCAAGAAGCCTTTCGCTAAGGCTGTTCTTGTGGAATTGGCAAAGGGATATTTTGAAGCCCATAGAGGGCTATGGTGAAAAAGGAAATATCTTCCGTTCAAAACTGGAAAGAAGCTTTCTGAGAAACTGCTCTGTGTTCTTTTAATTCATCTCACAGAGTTACATCTTTCCCTTCAAGAAGCCTTTCGCTAAGGCTGTTCTTGTGGAATTGGCAAAGGGATATTTGGAAGCCCATAGAGGGCTATGGTGAGAAAGGAAATATCTTCCGTTCAAAACTGGAAAGAAGCTTTCTGAGAAACTGCTCTGTGTTCTGTTAATTCATCTCACAGAGTTACATCTTTCCCTTCAAGAAGCCTTTCGCTAAGGCTGTTCTTGTGGAATTGGCAAAGGGATATTTGGAAGCCCATAGAGGGCTATGGTGAAAAAGGAAATATCTTCCGTTCAAAACTGGAAAGAAGCTTTCTGAGAAACTGCTCTGTGTTCTGTTAATTCATCTCACAGAGTTATATCTTTCCCTTCAAGAAGCCTTTCGCTAAGGCTGTTCTTGTGGAATTGGCAAAGGGATATTTGGAAGCCCATAGAGGGCTATGGTGAAAAAGGAAATATCTTCCGTTCAAAACTGGAAAGAAGCTTTCTGAGAAACTGCTCTGTGTTCTGTTAATTCATCTCACAGAGTTACATCGTTCCCTTCAAGAAGCCTTTCGCTAAGGCTGTTCTTGTGGAATTGGCAAAGGGATATTTGGAAGCCCATAGAGGGCTATGGTGAAAAAGGAAATATCTTCCGTTCAAAACTGGAAAGAAGCTTTCTGAGAAACTGCTCTGTGTTCTGTTAATTCATCTCACAGAGTTACATCTTTCCCTTCAAGAAGCCTTTCGCTAAGGCTGTTCTTGTGGAATTGGCAAAGGGATATTTGGAAGCCCATAGAGGGCTATGGTGAAAAAGGAAATATCTTCCGTTCAAAACTGGAAAGAAGCTTTCTGAGAAACTGCTCTGTGTTCTGTTAATTCATCTCACAGAGTTACATCTTTCCCTTCAAGAAGCCTTTCGCTAAGTCTGTTCTTGTGGAATTGGCAAAGGGATATTTGGAAGCCCATAGAGGGCTATGGTGAAAAAGGAAATATCTTCCGTTCAAAACTGGAAAGAAGCTTTCTGAGAAACTGCTCTGTGTTCTGTTAATTCATCTCACAGAGTTACATCTTTCCCTTCAAGAAGCCTTTCGCTAAGGCTGTTCTTGTGGAATTGGCAAAGGGATATTTGGAAGCCCATAGAGGGCTATGGTGAAAAAGGAAATATCTTCCGTTCAAAACTGGAAAGAAGCTTTCTGAGAAACTGCTCTGTGTTCTGTTAATTCATCTCACAGAGTTACATCTTTCCCTTCAAGAAGCCTTTCGCTAAGGCTGTTCTTGTGGAATTGGCGAAGGGATATTTGGAAGCCCATAGAGGGCTATGGTGAAAAAGGAAATATCTTCCGTTCAAAACTGGAAAGAAGCTTTCTGAGAAACAGCTCTGTGTTCTGTTAATTCATCTCACAGAGTTACATCTTTCCCTTCAAGAAGCCTTTCGCTAAGGCTGTTCTTGTGGAATTGGCAAAGGGATATTTGGAAGCCCATAGAGGGCTATGGTGAAAAAGGAAATATCTTCCGTTCAAAACTGGAAAGAAGCTTTCTGAGAAACTGCTCTGTGTTCTGTTAATTCATCTCACAGAGTTACATCTTTCCCTTCAAGAAGCCTTTCGCTAAGGCTGTTCTTGTGGAATTGGCAAAGGGATATTTGGAAGCCCATAGAGGGCTATGGTGAAAAAGGAAATATCTTCCGTTCAAAACTGGAAAGAAGCTTTCTGAGAAACTGCTCTGTGTTCTGTTAATTCATCTCACAGAGTTACATCTTTCCCTTCAAGAAGCCTTTCGCTAAGGCTGTTCTTGTGGAATTGGCAAAGGGATATTTGGAAGCCCATAGAGGGCTATGGTGAAAAAGGAAATATCTTCCGTTCAAAACTGGAGAGAAGCTTTCTGAGAAACTGCTCTGTGTTCTGTTAATTCATCTCACGGAGTTACATCTTTCCCTTCAAGAAGCCTTTCGCTAAGGCTGTTCTTGTGGAATTGGCAAAGGGATATTTGGAAGCCCATAGACGGCTATGGTGAAAAAGGAAATATCTTCTGTTCAAAACTGGAAAGAAGCTTTCTGAGAAACTGCTCTGTGTTCTGTTAATTCATCTCACAGAGTTACATCTTTCCCTTCAGGAAGCCTTTCGTTAAGGCTGTTCTTGTGGAATTGGCAAAGGGATATTTGGAAGCCCATAGAGGGCTATTGTGAAAAAGGAAATATCTTCCGTTCAAAACTGGAAAGAAGCTTTCTGAGAAACTGCTCTGTGTTCTGTTAATTCATCTCACAGAGTTACATCTTTCCCTTCAAGAAGCCTTTCGCTAAGGCTGTTCTTGTGGAATTGGCAAAGGGATATTTGGAAGCCCATAGAGGGCTACGGTGAAAAAGGAGATATCTTCCGTTCAAAACTGGAAAGAAGCTTTCTGAGAAACTGCTCTGTGTTCTGTTAATTCATCTCACAGAGTTACATCTTTCCCTTCAAGAAGCCTTTCGCTAAGGCTGTTCTTGTGGAATTGGCAAAGGGATATTTGGAAGCCCATAGAGGGCTATGGTGAAAAAGGAAATATCTTCCGTTCAAAACTGGAAAGAAGCTTTCTGAGAAACTGCTCTGTGTTCTGTTAATTCATCTCACAGAGTTATATCTTTCCCTTCAAGAAGCCTTTCGCTAAGGCTGTTCTTGTGGAATTGGCAAAGGGATATTTGGAAGCCCATAGAGGGCTATGGTGAAAAAGGAAATATCTTCCGTTCAAAACTGGAAAGAAGCTTTCTGAGAAACTGCTCTGTGTTCTGTTAATTCATCTCACAGAGTTACATCGTTCCCTTCAAGAAGCCTTTCGCTAAGGCTGTTCTTGTGGAATTGGCAAAGGGATATTTGGAAGCCCATAGAGGGCTATGGTGAAAAAGGAAATATCTTCCGTTCAAAACTGGAAAGAAGCTTTCTGAGAAACTGCTCTGTGTTCTGTTAATTCATCTCACAGAGTTACATCTTTCCCTTCAAGAAGCCTTTCGCTAAGGCTGTTCTTGTGGAATTGGCAAAGGGATATTTGGAAGCCCATAGAGGGCTATGGTGAAAAAGGAAATATCTTCCGTTCAAAACTGGAAAGAAGCTTTCTGAGAAACTGCTCTGTGTTCTGTTAATTCATCTCACAGAGTTACATCTTTCCCTTCAAGAAGCCTTTCGCTAAGTCTGTTCTTGTGGAATTGGCAAAGGGATATTTGGAAGCCCATAGAGGGCTATGGTGAAAAAGGAAATATCTTCCGTTCAAAACTGGAAAGAAGCTTTCTGAGAAACTGCTCTGTGTTCTGTTAATTCATCTCACAGAGTTACATCTTTCCCTTCAAGAAGCCTTTCGCTAAGGCTGTTCTTGTGGAATTGGCAAAGGGATATTTGGAAGCCCATAGAGGGCTATGGTGAAAAAGGAAATATCTTCCGTTCAAAACTGGAAAGAAGCTTTCTGAGAAACTGCTCTGTGTTCTGTTAATTCATCTCACAGAGTTACATCTTTCCCTTCAAGAAGCCTTTCGCTAAGGCTGTTCTTGTGGAATTGGCGAAGGGATATTTGGAAGCCCATAGAGGGCTATGGTGAAAAAGGAAATATCTTCCGTTCAAAACTGGAAAGAAGCTTTCTGAGAAACAGCTCTGTGTTCTGTTAATTCATCTCACAGAGTTACATCTTTCCCTTCAAGAAGCCTTTCGCTAAGGCTGTTCTTGTGGAATTGGCAAAGGGATATTTGGAAGCCCATAGAGGGCTATGGTGAAAAAGGAAATATCTTCCGTTCAAAACTGGAAAGAAGCTTTCTGAGAAACTGCTCTGTGTTCTGTTAATTCATCTCACAGAGTTACATCTTTCCCTTCAAGAAGCCTTTCGCTAAGGCTGTTCTTGTGGAATTGGCAAAGGGATATTTGGAAGCCCATAGAGGGCTATGGTGAAAAAGGAAATATCTTCCGTTCAAAACTGGAAAGAAGCTTTCTGAGAAACTGCTCTGTGTTCTGTTAATTCATCTCACAGAGTTACATCTTTCCCTTCAAGAAGCCTTTCGCTAAGTCTGTTCTTGTGGAATTGGCAAAGGGATATTTGGAAGCCCATAGAGGGCTATGGTGAAAAAGGAAATATCTTCCGTTCAAAACTGGAAAGAAGCTTTCTGAGAAACTGCTCTGTGTTCTGTTAATTCATCTCACGGAGTTACATCTTTCCCTTCAAGAAGCCTTTCGCTAAGGCTGTTCTTGTGGAATTGGCAAAGGGATATTTGGAAGCCCATAGACGGCTATGGTGAAAAAGGAAATATCTTCTGTTCAAAACTGGAAAGAAGCTTTCTGAGAAACTGCTCTGTGTTCTGTTAATTCATCTCACAGAGTTACATCTTTCCCTTCAGGAAGCCTTTCGTTAAGGCTGTTCTTGTGGAATTGGCAAAGGGATATTTGGAAGCCCATAGAGGGCTATGGTGAAAAAGGAAATATCTTCCGTTCAAAACTGGAAAGAAGCTTTCTGAGAAACTGCTCTGTGTTCTGTTAATTCATCTCACAGAGTTACATCTTTCCCTTCAAGAAGCCTTTCGCTAAGGCTGTTCTTGTGGAATTGGCAAAGGGATATTTGGAAGCCCATAGAGGGCTACGGTGAAAAAGGAGATATCTTCCGTTCAAAACTGGAAAGAAGCTTTCTGAGAAACTGCTCTGTGTTCTGTTAATTCATCTCACAGAGTTACATCTTTCCCTTCAAGAAGCCTTTCGCTAAGGCTGCTCTTGTGGAATTGGCAAAGGGATATTTGGAAGCCCATAGAGGGCTATGGTGAAAAAGGAAATATCTTCCGTTCAAAACTGGAAAGAAGCTTTCTGAGAAACTGCTCTGTGTTCTGTTAATTCATCTCACAGAGTTACATCTTTCCCTTCAAGAAGCCTTTCGCTAAGGCTGTTCTTGTGGAATTGGCAAAGGGATATTTGGAAGCCCGTAGAGGGCTATGGTGAAAAAGGAAATATCTTCCGTTCAAAACTGGAAAGAAGCTTTCTGAGAAACTGCTCTGTGTTCTGTTAATTCATCTCACAGAGTTACATCTTTCCCTTCAAGAAGCCTTTCGCTAAGGCTGTTCTTGTGGAATTGGCAAAGGGATATTTGGAAGCCCATAGAGGGCTACGGTGAAAAAGGAAATATCTTCCGTTCAAAACTGGAAAGAAGCTTTCTGAGAAACTGCTCTGTGTTCTGTTAATTCATCTCACAGAGTTACATCTTTCCCTTCAAGAAGCCTTTCGCTAAGGCTGTTCTTGTGGAATTGGCAAAGGGATATTTGGAAGCCCATAGAGGGCTACGGTGAAAAAGGAAATATCTTCCGTTCAAAACTGGAAAGAAGCTTTCTGAGAAACTGCTCTGTGTTCTGTTAATTCATCTCACAGAGTTACATCTTTCCCTTCAAGAAGCCTTTCGCTAAGGCTGTTCTTGTGGAATTGGCAAAGGGATATTTGGAAGCCAATAGAGGGCTATGGTGAAAAAGGAAATATCTTCCGTTCAAAACTGGAAAGAAGCTTTCTGAGAAACTGCTCCGTGTTCTGTTAATTCATCTCACAGAGTTACATCTTTCCCTTCAAGAAGCCTTTCGCTAAGGCTGTTCTTGTGGAATTGGCAAAGGGATATTTGGAAGCCCATAGAGGGCTATGGTGAAAAAGGAAATATCTTCCGTTCAAAACTGGAAAGAAGCTTTCTGAGAAACTGCTCTGTGTTCTGTTAGTTCATCTCACAGAGTTACATCTTTCCCTTCAAGAAGCCTTTCGCTAAGGCTGTTCTTGTGGAATTGGCAAAGGGATATTTGGAAGCCCATAGAGGGCTATGGTGAAAAAGGAAATATCTTCCGTTCAAAACTGGAAAGAAGCTTTCTGAGAAACTGCTCTGTGTTCTGTTAATTCATCTCACAGAGTTACATCTTTCCCTTCAAGAAGCCTTTCGCTAAGGCTGTTCTTGTGGAATTGGCAAAGGGATATTTGGAAGCCCATAGAGGGCTATGGTGAAAAAGGAAATATCTTCCGTTCAAAACTGGAAAGAAGCTTTCTGAGAAACTGCTCTGTGTTCTGTTAATTCATCTCACAGAGTTACATCTTTCCCTTCAGGAAGCCTTTCGCTAAGGCTGTTCTTGTGGAATTGGCAAAGGGATATTTGGAAGCCCATAGAGGGCTATGGTGAAAAAGGAAATATCTTCCGTTCAAAACTGGAAAGAAGCTTTCTGAGAAACTGCTCTGTGTTCTGTTAATTCATCTCACAGAGTTACATCTTTCCCTTCAAGAAGCCTTTCGCTAAGGCTGTTCTTGTGGAATTGGCAAAGGGATATTTGGAAGCCCATAGAGGGCTATGGTGAAACAGGAAATATCTTCCGTTCAAAACTGGAAAGAAGCTTTCTGAGAAACTGCTCTGTGTTCTGTTAATTCATCTCACAGAGTTACATCTTTCCCTTCAAGAAGCCTTTCGCTAAGGCTGTTCTTGTGGAATTGGCAAAGGAATATTTGGAGCCCCTAGAGGGCTATGGTGAAAAAGGAAATATCTTCCGTTCAAAACTGGAAAGAAGCTTTCTGAGAAACTGCTCTGTGTTCTGTTAATTCATCTCACAGAGTTACATCTTTCCCTTCAAGAAGCCTTTCGCTAAGGCTGTTCTTGTGGAATTGGCAAAGGGATATTTGGAAGCCCATAGAGGGCTACGGTGAAAAAGGAAATATCTTCCGTTCAAAACTGGAAAGAAGCTTTCTGAGAAACTGCTCTGTGTTCTGTTAATTCATCTCACAGAGTTACATCTTTCCCTTCAAGAAGCCTTTCGCTAAGGCTGTTCTTGTGGAATTGGCAAAGGGATATTTGGAAGCCCATAGAGGGCTATGGTGAAAAAGGAAATATCTTCCGTTCAAAACTGGAAAGAAGCTTTCTGAGAAACTGCTCTGTGTTCTGTTAATTCATCTCACAGAGTTACATCTTTCCCTTCAAGAAGCCTTTCGCTAAGGCTGTTCTTGTGGAATTGGCAAAGGGATATTTGGAAGCCCGTAGAGGGCTATGGTGAAAAAGGAAATATCTTCCGTTCAAAACTGGAAAGAAGCTTTCTGAGAAACTGCTCTGTGTTCTGTTAATTCATCTCACAGAGTTACATCTTTCCCTTCAAGAAGCCTTTCGCTAAGGCTGTTCTTGTGGAATTGGCAAAGGGATATTTGGAAGCCCATAGAGGGCTATGGTGAAAAAGGAAATATCTTCCGTTCAAAACTGGAAAGAAGCTTTCTGAGAAACTGCTCTGTGTTCTGTTAATTCATCTCACAGAGTTACATCTTTCCCTTCAAGAAGCCTTTCGCTAAGGCTGTTCTTGTGGAATTGGCAAAGGGATATTTGGAAGCCCATAGAGGGCTATGGTGAAAAAGGAAATATCTTCCGTTCAAAACTGGAAAGAAGCTTTCTGAGAAACTGCTCTGTGTTCTGTTAATTCATCTCACAGAGTTACATCTTTCCCTTCAAGAAGCCTTTCGCTAAGGCTGTTCTTGTGGAATTGGCAAAGGGATATTTGGAAGCCCATAGAGGGCTATGGTGAAAAAGGAATTATCTTCCGTTCAAAACTGGAAAGAAGCTTTCTGAGAAACTGCTCTGTGTTCTGTTAATTCATCTCACAGAGTTACATCTTTCCCTTCAAGAAGCCTTTCGCTAAGGCTGTTCTTGTGGAATTGGCAAAGGGATATTTGGAAGCCCATAGAGGGCTATGGTGAAAAAGGAAATATCTTCCGTTCAAAACTGGAAAGAAGCTTTCTGAGAAACTGCTCTGTGTTCTGTTAATTCATCTCACAGAGTTACATCTTTCCCTTCAAGAAGCCTTTCGCTAAGGCTGTTCTTGTGGAATTGGCAAAGGGATATTTGGAAGCCCATAGAGGGCTATGGTGAAAAAGGAAATATCTTCCGTTCAAAACTGGAAAGAAGCTTTCTGAGAAACTGCTCTGTGTTCTGTTAATTCATCTCACAGAGTTACATCTTTCCCTTCAGGAAGCCTTTCGCTAAGGCTGTTCTTGTGGAATTGGCAAAGGGATATTTGGAAGCCCATAGAGGGCTATGGTGAAAAAGGAAATATCTTCCGTTCAAAACTGGAAAGAAGCTTTCTGAGAAACTGCTCTGTGTTCTGTTAATTCATCTCACAGAGTTACATCTTTCCCTTCAGGAAGCCTTTCGCTAAGGCTGTTCTTGTGGAATTGGCAAAGGGATATTTGGAAGCCCATAGAGGGCTATGGTGAAACAGGAAATATCTTCCGTTCAAAACTGGAAAGAAGCTTTCTGAGAAACTGCTCTGTGTTCTGTTAATTCATTTCACAGAGTTACATCTTTCCCTTCAAGAAGCCTTTCGCTAAGGCTGTTCTTGTGGAATTGGCAAAGGGATATTTGGAAGCCCATAGAGGGCTATGGTGAAAAAGGAAATATCTTCCGTTCAAAACTGGAAAGAAGCTTTCTGAGAAACTGCTCTGTGTTCTGTTAATTCATCTCACAGAGTTACATCTTTCCCTTCAAGAAGCCTTTCGCTAAGGCTGTTCTTGTGGAATTGGCAAAGGGATATTTGGAAGCCCATAGAGGGCTACGGTGAAAAAGGAAATATCTTCCGTTCAAAACTGGAAAGAAGCTTTCTGAGAAACTGCTCTGTGTTCTGTTAATTCATCTCACAGAGTTACATCTTTCCCTTCAAGAAGCCTTTCGCTAAGGCTGTTCTTGTGGAATTGGCAAAGGGATATTTGGAAGCCCATAGAGGGCTATGGTGAAAAAGGAAATATCTTCCGTTCAAAACTGGAAAGAAGCTTTCTGAGAAACTGCTCTGTGTTCTGTTAATTCATCTCACAGAGTTACATCTTTCCCTTCAAGAAGCCTTTCGCTAAGGCTGTTCTTGTGGAATTGGCAAAGGGATATTTGGAAGCCCATAGAGGGCTATGGTGAAAAAGGAAATATCTTCCGTTCAAAACTGGAAAGAAGCTTTCTGAGAAACTGCTCTGTGTTCTGTTAATTCATCTCACAGAGTTACATCTTTCCCTTCAAGAAGCCTTTCGCTAAGGCTGTTCTTGTGGAATTGGCAAAGGGATATTTGGAAGCCCATAGAGGGCTATGGTGAAAAAGGAAATATCTTCCGTTCAAAACTGGAAAGAAGCTTTCTGAGAAACTGCTCTGTGTTCTGTTAATTCATCTCACAGAGTTACATCTTTCCCTTCAAGAAGCCTTTCGCTAAGGCTGTTCTTGTGGAATTGGCAAAGGGATATTTGGAAGCCAATAGAGGGCTATGGTGAAAAAGGAAATATCTTCCGTTCAAAACTGGAAAGAATCTTTCTGAGAAACTGCTCCGTGTTCTGTTAATTCATCTCACAGAGTTACATCTTTCCCTTCAAGAAGCCTTTCGCTAAGGCTGTTCTTGTGGAATTGGCAAAGGGATATTTGGAAGCCCATAGAGGGCTATGGTGAAAAAGGAAATATCTTCCGTTCAAAACTGGAAAGAAGCTTTCTGAGAAACTGCTCTGTGTTCTGTTAGTTCATCTCACAGAGTTACATCTTTCCCTTCAAGAAGCCTTTCGCTAAGGCTGTTCTTGTGGAATTGGCAAAGGGATATTTGGAAGCCCATAGAGGGCTATGGTGAAAAAGGAAATATCTTCCGTTCAAAACTGGAAAGAAGCTTTCTGAGAAACTGCTCTGTGTTCTGTTAATTCATCTCACAGAGTTACATCTTTCCCTTCAAGAAGCCTTTCGCTAAGGCTGTTCTTGTGGAATTGGCAAAGGGATATTTGGAAGCCCATAGAGGGCTATGGTGAAAAAGGAAATATCTTCCGTTCAAAACTGGAAAGAAGCTTTCTGAGAAACTGCTCTGTGTTCTGTTAATTCATCTCACAGAGTTACATCTTTCCCTTCAGGAAGCCTTTCGCTAAGGCTGTTCTTGTGGAATTGGCAAAGGGATATTTGGAAGCCCATAGAGGGCTATGGTGAAACAGGAAATATCTTCCGTTCAAAACTGGAAAGAAGCTTTCTGAGAAACTGCTCTGTGTTCTGTTAATTCATCTCACAGAGTTACATCTTTCCCTTCAAGAAGCCTTTCGCTAAGGCTGTTCTTGTGGAATTGGCAAAGGGATATTTGGAAGCCCATAGAGGGCTACGGTGAAAAAGGAAATATCTTCCGTTCAAAACTGGAAAGAAGCTTTCTGAGAAACTGCTCTGTGTTCTGTTAATTCATCTCACAGAGTTACATCTTTCCCTTCAAGAAGCCTTTCGCTAAGGCTGTTCTTCTGGAATTGGCAAAGGGATATTTGGAAGCCCGTAGAGGGCTATGGTGAAAAAGGAAATATCTTCCGTTCAAAACTGGAAAGAAGCTTTCTGAGAAACTGCTCTGTGTTCTGTTAATTCATCTCACAGAGTTACATCTTTCCCTTCAAGAAGCCTTTCGCTAAGGCTGTTCTTGTGGAATTGGCAAAGGGATATTTGGAAGCCCATAGAGGGCTATGGTGAAAAAGGAAATATCTTCCGTTCAAAACTGGAAAGAAGCTTTTTGAGAAACTGCTCTGTGTTCTGTTAATTCATCTCACAGAGTTACATCTTTCCCTTCAAGAAGCCTTTCGCTAAGGCTGTTCTTGTGGAATTGGCAAAGGGATATTTGGAAGCCCATAGAGGGCTATGGTGAAAAAGGAAATATCTTCCGTTCAAAACTGGAAAGAAGCTTTCTGAGAAACTGCTCTGTGTTCTGTTAATTCATCTCACAGAGTTACATCTTTCCCTTCAAGAAGCCTTTCGCTAAGGCTGTTCTTGTGGAATTGGCAAAGGGATATTTGGAAGCCAATAGAGGGCTATGGTGAAAAAGGAAATATCTTCCGTTCAAAACTGGAAAGAAGCTTTCTGAGAAACTGCTCCGTGTTCTGTTAATTCATCTCACAGAGTTACATCTTTCCCTTCAAGAAGCCTTTCGCTAAGGCTGTTCTTGTGGAATTGGCAAAGGGATATTTGGAAGCCCATAGAGGGCTATGGTGAAAAAGGAAATATCTTCCGTTCAAAACTGGAAAGAAGCTTTCTGAGAAACTGCTCTGTGTTCTGTTAGTTCATCTCACAGAGTTACATCTTTCCCTTCAAGAAGCCTTTCGCTAAGGCTGTTCTTGTGGAATTGGCAAAGGGATATTTGGAAGCCCATAGAGGGCTATGGTGAAAAAGGAAATATCTTCCGTTCAAAACTGGAAAGAAGCTTTCTGAGAAACTGCTCTGTGTTCTGTTAATTCATCTCACAGAGTTACATCTTTCCCTTCAAGAAGCCTTTCGCTAAGGCTGTTCTTGTGGAATTGGCAAAGGGATATTTGGAAGCCCATAGAGGGCTATGGTGAAAAAGGAAATATCTTCCGTTCAAAACTGGAAAGAAGCTTTCTGAGAAACTGCTCTGTGTTCTGTTAATTCATCTCACAGAGTTACATCTTTCCCTTCAGGAAGCCTTTCGCTAAGGCTGTTCTTGTGGAATTGGCAAAGGGATATTTGGAAGCCCATAGAGGGCTATGGTGAAACAGGAAATATCTTCCGTTCAAAACTGGAAAGAAGCTTTCTGAGAAACTGCTCTGTGTTCTGTTAATTCATTTCACAGAGTTACATCTTTCCCTTCAAGAAGCCTTTCGCTAAGGCTGTTCTTGTGGAATTGGCAAAGGGATATTTGGAAGCCCATAGAGGGCTATGGTGAAAAAGGAAATATCTTCCGTTCAAAACTGGAAAGAAGCTTTCTGAGAAACTGCTCTGTGTTCTGTTAATTCATCTCACAGAGTTACATCTTTCCCTTCAAGAAGCCTTTCGCTAAGGCTGTTCTTGTGGAATTGGCAAAGGGATATTTGGAAGCCCATAGAGGGCTACGGTGAAAAAGGAAATATCTTCCGTTCAAAACTGGAAAGAAGCTTTCTGAGAAACTGCTCTGTGTTCTGTTAATTCATCTCACAGAGTTACATCTTTCCCTTCAAGAAGCCTTTCGCTAAGGCTGTTCTTGTGGAATTGGCAAAGGGATATTTGGAAGCCCATAGAGGGCTATGGTGAAAAAGGAAATATCTTCCGTTCAAAACTGGAAAGAAGCTTTCTGAGAAACTGCTCTGTGTTCTGTTAATTCATCTCACAGAGTTACATCTTTCCCTTCAAGAAGCCTTTCGCTAAGGCTGTTCTTGTGGAATTGGCAAAGGGATATTTGGAAGCCCATAGAGGGCTATGGTGAAAAAGGAAATATCTTCCGTTCAAAACTGGAAAGAAGCTTTCTGAGAAACTGCTCTGTGTTCTGTTAATTCATCTCACAGAGTTACATCTTTCCCTTCAAGAAGCCTTTCGCTAAGGCTGTTCTTGTGGAATTGGCAAAGGGATATTTGGAGCCCATAGAGGGCTATGGTGAAAAAGGAAATATCTTCCGTTCAAAACTGGAAAGAAGCTTTCTGAGAAACTGCTCTGTGTTCTGTTAATTCATCTCACAGAGTTACATCTTTCCCTTCAAGAAGCCTTTCGCTAAGGCTGTTCTTGTGGAATTGGCAAAGGGATATTTGGAAGCCCATAGAGGGCTATGGTGAAAAAGGAAATATCTTCCGTTCAAAACTGGAAAGAAGCTTTCTGAGAAACTGCTCTGTGTTCTGTTAATTCATCTCACAGAGTTACATCTTTCCCTTCAAGAAGCCTTTCGCTAAGGCTGTTCTTGTGGAATTGGCAAAGGGAAATTTGGAGCCCATAGAGGGCTATGGTGAAAAAGGAAATATCTTCCGTTCAAAACTGGAAAGAAGCTTTCTGAGAAACTGCTCTGTGTTCTGTTAATTCATCTCACAGAGTTACATCTTTCCCTTCAAGAAGCCTTTCGCTAAGGCTGTTCTTGTGGAATTGGCAAAGGGATATTTGGAAGCCCATAGAGGGCTACGGTGAAAAAGGAAATATCTTCCGTTCAAAACTGGAAAGAAGCTTTCTGAGAAACTGCTCTGTGTTCTGTTAATTCATCTCACAGAGTTACATCTTTCCCTTCAAGAAGCCTTTCGCTAAGGCTGTTCTTGTGGAATTGGCAAAGGGATATTTGGAAGCCCATAGAGGGCTATGGTGAAAAAGGAAATATCTTCCGTTCAAAACTGGAAAGAAGCTTTCTGAGAAACTGCTCTGTGTTCTGTTAATTCATCTCACAGAGTTACATCTTTCCCTTCAAGAAGCCTTTCGCTAAGGCTGTTCTTGTGGAATTGGCAAAGGGATATTTGGAAGCCCGTAGAGGGCTATGGTGAAAAAGGAAATATCTTCCGTTCAAAACTGGAAAGAAGCTTTCTGAGAAACTGCTCTGTGTTCTGTTAATTCATCTCACAGAGTTACATCTTTCCCTTCAAGAAGCCTTTCGCTAAGGCTGTTCTTGTGGAATTGGCAAAGGGATATTTGGAAGCCCATAGAGGGCTATGGTGAAAAAGGAAATATCTTCCGTTCAAAACTGGAAAGAAGCTTTCTGAGAAACTGCTCTGTGTTCTGTTAATTCATCTCACAGAGTTACATCTTTCCCTTCAAGAAGCCTTTCGCTAAGGCTGTTCTTGTGGAATTGGCAAAGGGATATTTGGAAGCCCATAGAGGGCTATGGTGAAAAAGGAAATATCTTCCGTTCAAAACTGGAAAGAAGCTTTCTGAGAAACTGCTCTGTGTTCTGTTAATTCATCTCACAGAGTTACATCTTTCCCTTCAAGAAGCCTTTCGCTAAGGCTGTTCTTGTGGAATTGGCAAAGGGATATTTGGAAGCCCATAGAGGGCTATGGTGAAAAAGGAATTATCTTCCGTTCAAAACTGGAAAGAAGCTTTCTGAGAAACTGCTCTGTGTTCTGTTAATTCATCTCACAGAGTTACATCTTTCCCTTCAAGAAGCCTTTCGCTAAGGCTGTTCTTGTGGAATTGGCAAAGGGATATTTGGAAGCCCATAGAGGGCTATGGTGAAAAAGGAAATATCTTCCGTTCAAAACTGGAAAGAAGCTTTCTGAGAAACTGCTCTGTGTTCTGTTAATTCATCTCACAGAGTTACATCTTTCCCTTCAAGAAGCCTTTCGCTAAGGCTGTTCTTGTGGAATTGGCAAAGGGATATTTGGAAGCCCATAGAGGGCTATGGTGAAAAAGGAAATATCTTCCGTTCAAAACTGGAAAGAAGCTTTCTGAGAAACTGCTCTGTGTTCTGTTAATTCATCTCACAGAGTTACATCTTTCCCTTCAGGAAGCCTTTCGCTAAGGCTGTTCTTGTGGAATTGGCAAAGGGATATTTGGAAGCCCATAGAGGGCTATGGTGAAAAAGGAAATATCTTCCGTTCAAAACTGGAAAGAAGCTTTCTGAGAAACTGCTCTGTGTTCTGTTAATTCATCTCACAGAGTTACATCTTTCCCTTCAGGAAGAATTTCGCTAAGGCTGTTTCTTGTGGAATTGGCAAAGGGATATTTGGAAGCCCATAGAGGGCTATGGTGAAAAAGGAAATATCTTCCGTTCAAAACTGGAAAGAAGCTTTCTGAGAAACTGCTCTGTGTTCTGTTAATTCATTTCACAGAGTTACATCTTTCCCTTCAAGAAGCCTTTCGCTAAGGCTGTTCTTGTGGAATTGGCAAAGGGATATTTGGAAGCCCATAGAGGGCTATGGTGAAAAAGGAAATATCTTCCGTTCAAAACTGGAAAGAAGCTTTCTGAGAAACTGCTCTGTGTTCTGTTAATTCATCTCACAGAGTTACATCTTTCCCTTCAAGAAGCCTTTCGCTAAGGCTGTTCTTGTGGAATTGGCAAAGGGATATTTGGAAGCCCATAGAGGGCTACGGTGAAAAAGGAAATATCTTCCGTTCAAAACTGGAAAGAAGCTTTCTGAGAAACTGCTCTGTGTTCTGTTAATTCATCTCACAGAGTTACATCTTTCCCTTCAAGAAGCCTTTCGCTAAGGCTGTTCTTCTGGAATTGGCAAAGGGATATTTGGAAGCCCATAGAGGGCTATGGTGAAAAAGGAATTATCTTCCGTTCAAAACTGGAAAGAAGCTTTCTGAGAAACTGCTCTGTGTTCTGTTAATTCATCTCACAGAGTTACATCTTTCCCTTCAAGAAGCCTTTCGCTAAGGCTGTTCTTGTGGAATTGGCAAAGGGATATTTGGAAGCCCATAGAGGGCTATGGTGAAAAAGGAAATATCTTCCGTTCAAAACTGGAAAGAAGCTTTCTGAGAAACTGCTCTGTGTTCTGTTAATTCATCTCACAGAGTTACATCTTTCCCTTCAGGAAGCCTTTCGCTAAGGCTGTTCTTGTGGAATTGGCAAAGGGATATTTGGAAGCCCATAGAGGGCTATGGTGAAAAAGGAAATATCTTCCGTTCAAAACTGGAAAGAAGCTTTCTGAGAAACTGCTCTGTGTTCTGTTAATTCATCTCACAGAGTTACATCTTTCCCTTCAAGAAGCCTTTCGCTAAGGCTGTTCTTGTGGAATTGGCAAAGGGATATTTGGAAGCCCATAGAGGGCTATGGTGAAAAAGGAAATATCTTCCGTTCAAAACTGGAAAGAAGCTTTCTGAGAAACTGCTCTGTGTTCTGTTAATTCATCTCACAGAGTTACATCTTTCCCTTCAAGAAGCCTTTCGCTAAGGCTGTTCTTGTGGAATTGGCAAAGGGATATTTGGAAGCCCATAGAGGGCTATGGTGAAAAAGGAATTATCTTCCGTTCAAAACTGGAAAGAAGCTTTCTGAGAAACTGCTCTGTGTTCTGTTAATTCATCTCACAGAGTTACATCTTTCCCTTCAAGAAGCCTTTCGCTAAGGCTGTTCTTGTGGAATTGGCAAAGGGATATTTGGAAGCCCATAGAGGGCTATGGTGAAAAAGGAAATATCTTCCGTTCAAAACTGGAAAGAAGCTTTCTGAGAAACTGCTCTGTGTTCTGTTAATTCATCTCACAGAGTTACATCTTTCCCTTCAAGAAGCCTTTCGCTAAGGCTGTTCTTGTGGAATTGGCAAAGGGATATTTGGAAGCCCATAGAGGGCTATGGTGAAAAAGGAAATATCTTCCGTTCAAAACTGGAAAGAAGCTTTCTGAGAAACTGCTCTGTGTTCTGTTAATTCATCTCACAGAGTTACATCTTTCCCTTCAGGAAGCCTTTCGCTAAGGCTGTTCTTGTGGAATTGGCAAAGGGATATTTGGAAGCCCATAGAGGGCTATGGTGAAAAAGGAAATATCTTCCGTTCAAAAACTGGAAAGAAGCTTTCTGAGAAACTGCTCTGTGTTCTGTTAATTCATCTCACAGAGTTACATCTTTCCCTTCAGGAAGCCTTTCGCTAAGGCTGTTCTTGTGGAATTGGCAAAGGGATATTTGGAAGCCCATAGAGGGCTATGGTGAAAAAGGAAATATCTTCCGTTCAAAACTGGAAAGAAGCTTTCTGAGAAACTGCTCTGTGTTCTGTTAATTCATCTCACAGAGTTACATCTTTCCCTTCAGGAAGCCTTTCGCTAAGGCTGTTCTTGTGGAATTGGCAAAGGGATATTTGGAAGCCCATAGAGGGCTATGGTGAAAAAGGAAATATCTTCCGTTCAAAACTGGAAAGAAGCTTTCTGAGAAACTGCTCTGTGTTCTGTTAATTCATTTCACAGAGTTACATCTTTCCCTTCAAGAAGCCTTTCGCTAAGG